>NW_016107377.1:2314700-2324252 GCF_001604975.1 Cebus imitator
AAGAAATTTACGTGCATCCTTTCATACTGTTCTTCTTGACTTTCTCCCACTTTCCCAACTTATCTCAAACCCACATTAAAAATATAAACACATACATACATATGTGCATAGACAGGTTATGAATACTTAGATAATCATAGACTAAAGCCTGGGATAAAGATTTTATACCAGGTTTTTACTACGGTTATCCCTGGGGATGGGATTATGATTGAGTATTCGTTATCTCTTAGTGTTTACATACACATGTAGGACACAAAATGAGCACATAATACTTTGGGGAGGACATAGAAAAACACTCTGTCATTTGCTTTTAACCACGGTCAGTAAGCAAAAAACTTATTCTGACTGAAAAATTTCTCTGCCTAGCATGAAGTGGCTAAGATCAATTCTGACTCATCATCTCTGGTCTATTAAATCTATTGAATATATTCTATGTCTACCTAATGTTTCATATAAGTAATTACATTTGGGGGAATATATCTGACCTACCTACTGGACACAAAAATGATTTGATGATACTGCCTAGTATTGTGAATCATTTTTTTAGCTCAATAGCTTTCTAGCTACCTGATAGGCTGTTACTAACCAAAAAGAAGCTGGTCCCAATCAGAAAGTAGGTGTTTTTAAAACCAAACTGAGCAATAGAGAATTCATCCTGTAACTATCCTGTTCAAAAAAAATGATAAATCCAACTTTCCCACTACCAAGACAAAAGTCTTTAGGCAATCTTGGGCTTTGATCTCTCAATTATCAACTAGGGGCTGGAGGAAGAATTAGATGTTTTCCTCTGGCTAATACAATTTACTGTTCTACAAACAACACCTAGACATTTAATGTATGTTAATGAGATAATCTGTTAGTACTTACCACAGAGTATAAATGTTCAAGAAATGTTAGTTCTGTCCCCTCCTCACAAGTAATGCTTCTAATACAGAGAAATCTTAAGTCTCTGTAGCTGTACTGAAAATTAGTTAGGCTCAGTTCATAAGCACTTTAAGGGCCAGGCTCAGTGGCTCATGCCTATAATCCCAGTGCTTTTGTAGGCTAAGGGAGGAGGACTGCTTGAGTCCAGGAATTTGAGACCAGCCTGGGCAACACAGTGAGACCCCTGTCTCTACAAAATTTTTAAAATCAGCTGGGCGTGGTGGCATGTGCTTGTAATTCTAGCTCCTCAAGAGGGGGAGATGGTAGGATTTCTTGAGCCCAGGAATTTGAGGTTGCAGCAAGCTATCACCACGCAACTGTACTCCAGTCTAGTCAACAGAGTGAGCAGAATGCGACCCTGTCTTAAAAAGCAAAAACAAAACTAAACACCCCAGCAATTTGAACTTCCTCAAAGTTTTTAATTTTGATATAAACAAATATATATTATTTTATCTGGTATAATACACTAGAAGCTGCAAGCCAGTCACTGTCATATATGTTTGGGTATTCTTTTTTCCAAGTGGGGGGCAATAGATCATGAAAGTACACTTCAGTTTAGTCCTCTGTATACTCTGTCTATGAGAGGTCAGCTCAGGATTCATACAAGGAAGTTACAGAAATATTGGCCACTAGCAGTGAGAAGGCTCTTTTTATCTTCTCTAATTAGTAAAATTCTCTAAGATGATGCTAGAAGAGTGCCCATGTATTGCTAAAGAAGACACGAAAAGCCTTCTTGCCTAGTGGCCAGAGAATGTAATCTGTAGAGGCCTTGTCTGGGTTAACAAGGACAAAATAAATAAAAATAATATGAACAAGTCAACATGTAAATCAAGAAGATAACTTACTAATGTATACAATATTAAGTTCACAGAGAATACAGGTCTGATATCCAGAGAGGTATAAGCATGCAGTGAAAGCACTAGTAAAGATGAGTCACCAAAAAAGTGAGGAAAGGCATTTTGGGAAAGACATAATATCTCAGAGTTTAAAAAATTAAATATGAGAAATCAGAACTTTCTTGGACCTCCTTATACTTACTTTACGTTTTAATATCGTTTTTAGCCTGAATTATATAACACTTTCAATGCTTAGGTATTCTAAAAGTCTTATTCCAGCCCTGTTGAGAGGACATGTTGGAAAGTTTCTGGCTTGGATTTGTTTTAATGAAAGAAAAAAAATTAGAGGTCAAAACCCATGACTTCATTAAAGGGCACAGCTAATATGTTTGTGTTATTTTATTTAAAATATTTTGAATATTTTTTTATTTTCTAAATAGCTTTCTAAAGGCATAAAAATTGTTCACATACAAACACAAATTATTTAATTTTGAAAAGCGCATTTTATGACCTTCACAAAGAGCAAATGTGTAATGGAATAAGAGATAAGGAACAGCAACCCACTTACTGAGCTCCAGAGGGCCTGCACTATTTCACGCCTTTGTTTAGAATCAAGGTTATGTTAATGATTAGGTATGGTTAAGGCTCTCCTGACATATCAAGAGGTCCTCCTATGATCTCACCTCATTAACTTTTGAGGGATTCAGAAGAACGATAAGGGATCTAGGAATACATTCTGAGTCACCTTGTAAAGAACAGTAATAATGACAGCTAACATTTAGTAGGCAGTAAAATGTTTTAGATACTACATTAAGGACTTCTTTGATCATCTCATTTAATTCTTGCAACAATTCCATAAATTAATTTCTATTATTATCTCTAAACTCAGACCCTAAGCACTTAGAATATTTGCCTAAGCTCATATGGTAGAGCTGAAATTAGAAGCAAATCTGTCTGAGTCCAGTGTCTACCATTTTAACCACCATGTTATACTGAGGAAAGGGTAACCCTGTGCCTTTGAGGCAATTATTGCCTTTATTTTTTTATTTTATTTTATTTTTTTTTGAGACGGAGTTTTGCTGTTGTTGCCCAGACTGGAGTGCAATGGCACGATCTTGGCTCACCGCAACCTCCGCCTCCTGGGTTCAAGCAATTCTCCTGCCTCAGCCTCCCGAGTAGCTGGGACTACAGGCACGCACCATCATGCCCAGCTAATTTTTTGTATTTTTTTAGTAGAGACGAGGTTTCACCTTGTTGACCAGGATGGTCTCGATCTCTTGACTTCGTGATCCACCCGCCTCGGCCTCCCAAAGTGCTAGGATTATAGGCGTGAGCCACCGCGCCCGGCCAATTATTGCCTTTAATATCAGAATGTCTTCTTTGACTAAAGGGCAAAAACCAGCTGGGTTATTTTCACCAACTCTGCAGCAAATGTCTTGCAGTTACCACTTTGTTAAACCTGTATGATATGTTGACATAAAATCCAACATGGTAATTATAATTCTAAAGTGTTTTATAAATTTCTATCACTGAAAGAACTGCAAATTGAAATGGAGCAGTTTCTTTTATAGTCAGTATATTACAGAAACTTAAATAATTCAATTATATGTTTAGGTACTTCTGGAGATGTTACTAAAATAAAAAGCGTTTTAAGAAAAAAGCAGGCATCATTTTGACAGAAAACAATTTTTAACTTTTTCTCTTATATCACCTAACTCATGTGATAAAAAGATCTTTTATTTCACTGGAAAAAACACTCTGATAGTACCATTACATAAATGGATTTTTTAAAAGAAAAGACTCTAAATAACAACAGAAAAAGGAAGAGAGGAGGGAAGGGGATCAGAGTTTCTCAGAGAAGTCATCTTTTTGTGTGTGTCTGAGAAATTAGAATGAGTCAAAGACTGTAAATTGAATTATTCCAGTCCCAAGGGCAAAGAAGTAAGAGAATTTGGTAACTTAAGATTTAAAAAAAAAGACTTACCTTTAGGAGAGCCAAAGCTACATGAAAGATTATGTTCAAACCCTGAAATAGAAAAAAGAATGTGAAAATTAGTACTGCCACATATATCACTATTTTAGTATTTTCCCAAGACTTCCATGTATCTTTAATAAAATTCCTAATTGCTTTCATTTTCACAATCATTAAAAAGCATTTTCTTTCCCTGAGTGGCTTTTTGTAAATTTTAGGTGCTATTTAATCAATGTTCACATAAAATTGTTTTTACAATAAGTTATTTTCCTTCAGTCACAATTTCCAGATTATTTGCATGTGTGTAAGTCTTGTGAAAGTCAAATTCCTTGCTGAAGCTGGAAGAATGATGCAGAAGTCTAAAATTATTAACTGAAATTCCTAACCCTAATCTGGGCATACGGGTGTTACAGCTAAACTGCAAGTAGCAGACAAAATAAAACAAGACAAACAGTGTGGCTGGTAAGTGGGACAGGTGTGTACTGGAGGCTTTAAGTATCACACTGCATTTCCACTACTGTTCGTACTGTTTGCTTATTTGTTTTAGCAATGGCTTTCAAGTATTATTTGTATAACTAGAGGTCGTCATTAGGGGCTATCTGCCAGACTTCCTTTTCTTTCCTGAAAACACAGCAATATTTCTTTACAAAGAAACAAATTAAACTGCTCCTTAATAAGCCATTCTAGAACTGAATTTTGAACTCCAGGTTCTGCCCAATTGCTCTGAAGAGATACTGAGTTATTAAATTCAAAAGATAAAAGAATCTTATATGATAACGATAACAATCAGAAATAAGGTGCTACAAAATGTGCTGTTTCCTTGCCGTGCAAGTCATCATACATAAGAAAAAAGATATTTCAAGTATGAGTTGGTGTAAGTCTCATAAATCCTGGGTCTGTTTGATGGGCCCTCCTCATCTTGGTTACAAATACACTCTGGCTGCCTTTTGGAAATGGGGCTGTACCAAATGTATTATCCAAAAAACTTCTAATAAACCATGCTTTTTNAGAAGCAAGGATTAGGCCCAGATATTTAGAATGCATTCCTGTTATGATTTGCTATAACCTTTCACATTCAGCTGCCAGAAATATGACATAATGATGGAAGGAATGAATGACAAACACAAATATTCAGTTGGTTAAAATACAAACCAAATATTTTTGGTTTGGGGTTTACTCAGCTAATTATTGAAGAAACCAAAAGCAGTAAGAAGTAAGTATAATCTGGCTGGGAGATAAAAACAAGTGAACACAGTTCATCATCATACTAAGCAATTATCCTAGACTGGTTTTGATCATAATTTACTAATTAGAAAACAGAAAGACTATTACAGGTTTTAAAGTGTGGGTTACAATTAAGCAAAATTTGCTTTCTGAATCAAAATTTGAATTTTCACTCACTAGCTGCTGCCTACCTGCAAAAACTTAAAGGTCAAAATAAAAAAGATCTACTGCCCTGATCTCCAGTGCTGTCCACTACCGCATCACAACTGCTGGGCAGCAGTGAATTCTCACAACCTGAGTGCTGGGAGAATTCAGCTTGCCATCAGGACCTGATCCACAGCTTCTCTGGTTCTTGTTTTTCCAGTCTCTGCTCAAAATGTAAACCCCTCGCATATCTGGTTTTCTCATCTTCACAATGCTCTGGTCCTTTATCCCAAGCCAGTTTCCTACTCCTCCTCTCCTTCCCAAATCCTTTCATGGTAGCATTTGGAAACTGCACTCCATGTTCAGCTACCTTGGCTGTATTCCTAACCTCCCTGTCAAACATTCCCCCTATAGGAAATAAGAACAAATAAAATGTTCCTCTTCAAAGCTTTCCTCTTAGTTCATTAAGAATAAACAGTAGTTTCTTCAAAGGTTAATTTACTTTAAAGCTTTTGCTAATAATCTTAAAATAGCTGTTGGTCATAATAAAGAAATAAGTGTATCCAGTGTTCTTAGTTCTTATGCTTTAACTTAGATATTTGCCCTGACATGCCTGGACAAGCCCAGGCAACTCTTAGGTCAAAGTTTATTCCCCTTCCTTCTTTTTTTTTTTTGAGACGGAGTCTTGCTCTGTTGCCAGGCTGGAATACAGTGGCTTGATCTCGGCTCACTGCAATCTCTGCCTCCCGGGTTCAAGTGATTCCCCTGCCTCAGTCCCCTGAGTAGCTAGGATGATAGGTACCTGCCACCATGCCCGGCTAATTTTTTGTATTTTAGTAGAAATGGGGTTTCACCATGTTGGCCAGGATGGTCTTGATCTCCTGACCTCATGATCCTCCTACCTTGGCCTCCCAAAGTGCTGGGATTACAGGTGTAAGCCACTGCACCCAGCCTCCCCTTCCTTATTTGAAAATGTTATTGCTTCTTCAGGCATTCCCCATGTTACTTCCTCTTTTCCTTGTTCTTATCTGCCTTTACTTCTTTAGAAAATTTCCAAGTTTTTGGCCAATTGGGTCAAGCATAGAATGTAAGGTTCCATTCAGGCCAATGGAAACTGGACACAGTGTAGGGTGATTGCGTCAGGTTATCAAAGTTATAAATGTCCCTATCTTCTTGTTCAGGTGTGCTCTCATGGCAAGACTGCTGGCAAGTTGCACCCTTCCTGCAGGAAGTAAAACTAGCCTTGCTGAGGAATCCATTATCTCAGTGTGGATTTTTCCCAAAGTTATAAACCCATTTCCAACACCCCCAAATTCCTTATTCACAGGAATAGTGAAATCTCATTGATTCTCATAACAACCTATACAATGATTCTCATTTTTCAGAGTATGAAGGTGACTAGCCCAAAGTTACACATGTGTAAACCAAAAAGAAAATTCTAATCCCTCCAACTGACCAGTTGGATCTCTGGATCAAGGGAACCCAACTAAACTTGAAAAAATAGTTCAGACCATGACAGGAAGGAAGAATCAGGCATGCCTTATTATACTTTCCTCCCTTTGGAGTTCAGGCACACAACTGACCAGCATTAATATTAAAAGAGAGATCCTAAGACAGAACAGACTCAGTAGCAGTAAGATACCAAATTCCAACCTGACTCTAAGTATAGCATCACATGACAGATAGCAGGGCCCTAAAAGAAACTAAAGTATTGGCCGGGCGCGGTGGCTCAAGCCTGTAATCCCAGCACTTTGGGAGGCCGAGGCGGGTGGATCACGAGGTCAAGAGATCCAGACCATTCTGGTCAACATGGTGAAACCCCGTCTCTACTAAAAATACAAAACATTAGCTGGGCATGGTGGCGCACGCCTGTAATCCCAGCTACTCAGGAGGCTGAGGCAGGAGACTTGCCTGAACCCAGGAGGTGGAGGTTGCGGTGAGCCGAGATTGCGCCATTGCACTCCAGCCTGGGTAACAAGAGTGAAACTCCATCTCAAAAAAAAAAAAAAAAAAAAGAAACTAAAGTATTTCATCCCAAAATAGATTCCTTTGACATTGAAATGGTTCCACAAAGCTGTCTCTTATGGGGAAAATTTACATTCTACAGAGGATTGCCTTCCCTTTCTGGGTCATTTTCTGATCCTGAAGGGATTGGCTGAGAGTCTAGTACCTTTTAAGGATCTGAAAAAGAAACATTTGCCATTTATTGCCTCTGGGAGTAGTTACCTATGAGACTTCATATATTTAGGTATATGGATGAGAACCTTGGTCTTTACAATCCCTTATCTTAACCCAGACACTCCTTTCTATTGATTCCAGGTTTTTAAATAATAACTTAACTCTTTCAACCAACTGCCAATCAGGAAATCTTTGCCAACCTGGGAAACAAAGTGAGACCCCGTCTCTACAAGAAAGTAAAAAAAAAATTAGCCAGGTGTGGTGGTACACACCTGTGGTCCCAGCTACATGGGAGGCTGAGGCAGGAGGATTGCTTTAGCCCAGGAGGTTGAGGTGCAGTGAGCCCAGATCACATCACTGCACTCCAGTCTATATGACAGAGCAAGACCCTGTCACAAAAAACAAAGAAGAAAAGGAAGAAAAACACAGACAAAATGTTTGAATCCATCTATGACCTGGAAGCCCCAGCTTTGAGTTGTCCTGCCTTGCTGCACTGAAAGAATGTATGCTTCACATCATACGTATTGACTGCTACCTTATTTATTTATTTATTTATTTAAGACAGAGTCTTGCTCCATCACCCAGGCTGGAGTGCAGTGGTGCAATCTGGGCTCAATGCTGCAACTTCCACTTCCCAGGTTCAGGCGATTCTTGTGCCTCAGCCTCCCATGCAGCTGGGGCTACAGGACCCCACCACCATGCCCAGCTAACTTTTGTATTTTTAGTAGAGATGGGGTTTCACCATTTTGGCCAGGCTAGTCTCAAACTCCTGACCTCAAGTGATTCACCTGTCTTGGCCTCCCAAAGTGCTGGGATTACATGTGTGCACCACAGCACCCGGCCTGATGTCTATTTTTTTTTTTTTTTAGAACAGAGTCTCATTCTATCACTCAGGCTAGAGTGCAGTGGCACAATCAGAGCTCACTGTAGCCTTGACCTTATGAACTCAAGCCATCTTTCCACATCAGCCTCCCAAGTCGCTGGAACTACAGGCATGTGCCACCACACCCAGATAATTTTTCTTTTTGTTTTTTTGGTAGAGAGTTTCACTATGTTGCCCAAGATGTTCTTGAACTCCTGGCCTCAAGCAACCCTCCTGCCTCAGCCTCCCAAAGTGCTGGGATTAAGAGCATGAGCCACTGTGCTTGCCCACGGATTAGTCTTATGTTTCCCTAAAACATATAAAGCCAATTTGAAACCCAATCACCTTGGACACATGTGCTCAGGACATCCTGAGGCTGTGTCATGGGTCATGGTCTGTAACCTGTCAAAATAAACCTCTAAATTGACTGAAACCTGCCTCGGATGCTTTTTGGTTTACATATGTGTTTAGTAACAGGGTAGAATCTCCCCCTCAAGCCTCCTGATGTCTACTCCAGTGAAATTTTCTCACACAGTGCTGGTATAATATACACAGTAAATGCTGACTTGAAGACTGAATGATTAAACTATACTAGCTTTCCCAAATTTTCTGGAGTTTATTTATTTCCCTGTGGACCCAACTAGACCAGTTTATAGGATTATCATTAAATTACAGTAAGAACCCCTTTCTTAAATTATCTCAAAATCAAACAAGTAGATAACCAAGCTGTGCAAAATACAAAGAACTTCCAGGTAAAAATTAAATAGAGGTCTCTAAATAGTCAAAATAGCTCTCACAAATACCAAGAGAAAGCTTTGCTCAACTTTTTATTCTATACATACTTCTGGTTCGTTTGGTGATATGATTTTGGAAAAGATAAAATGCATAGCTCTCTGGGTCCACTTGGGGGAGCCAATCATCTTCGATAGTTAATTATTAACTACCGTTGTTACTTATTATTAATAATGATAATCCAGCAGCATTAATGAATGCTTATATCATGTTATACTGTGCTTAAGAAGGAAGGTGTGTGTTTTAAATAAAAAGTAGATAATGATGTTTTGAAGTTTAGAAAGCTAAAGAGGAAACAAAGTTATTAGAAAAACTTATATATTTAAATTCTTTAAACAAGTTCAGAAAAATAGGTATTACTATATCTACTTATATGAAGTTCTAGACATTACCCATAAAAATAAAGACTTCATAAGCCTTGACCTAAAGTAGAACAGAGTGGCTAGATGATGCAAACAAATATACTTTAAGACATTTGAGTCGATTGAATTCAGAAATGAACTTGTTATTCTATCAAGTTCTTTTCTATTTTTTTTTTTTTTTTGAGACGGAGTTTCGCTCTTGTTACCCAGGCTGGAGTGCAATGGCGCGATCTCGGCTCACCGCAACCTCCGCCTCCC
>NW_016107377.1:2324822-2327443 GCF_001604975.1 Cebus imitator
AGCGTAACCTTGAGGACAGATTTCTTATAACTCTTTTGTTTTCTTAAATAACCAAAGCTAAATTTGAAATCGTTTTTTTGTTTGTTCATTGATTTTTTTTTGAGACGACTCTTGCTCTGTCGCCCAGGCTGGAGTGCAGTGGGTGGCATGATTTCGGCTCACTGCAATCTCCACCTCCAGGATTCAAGCAATTCTCTGTCTCGGGACTACAAGCACTCACTACCACACCCAGCTAATTTTTGTATTTTAGTAGAGGCTGGATTTCACCATATTGGTCAGGCTGGTCTTGAACTCCTGATCTCAGGTAATCTGCCTGCCTCAGCCTCCCAAAGTGCTGGGATTACAGGTGTGAGCCACTGCGCCTGGCTTATTTGTTCTTAAGGGGTACATGTACCTAGTAGGGGTCAAAGGGCTAAAAATTTGGGCAATTATTAAGAGTGAAAAATAAGTAAACATGTTGTTATGACTACTTATCATTTATAGTACAAGTTCTAACTTCAAATGCAAAATAATAACCAATATCTACTGAGTATTTTGTATGTGCCAAGATATGAATTAATTACATCAAAAGCATGTCCTTATTTTATCCCACAACCATCTAAAATTCCATTTTATCCACAAGGAAATCAAGATTTGGAGAAATCAATGTAAATTTCCTAAGTCCAACAGCTAACAAGTACAGATCTAGGATTTTAACCTTGGCAGCCTAATTCCAAAAGTGATACTCTAAACCAGCAAGTTAGAGAAGATGGCTCAATGAATATGTGAATGAATGAATAAACCTCTTATTTAGATATTATTTAATGTGTCCTATACTTCCTAAAGGATTAAAGTGATTCCTTCCATTTAAAAGCAAGTAAATTTTGAGAGCAGAGAGTAAAAAGATAACAAATAGGTGACTTCTACCAGAACTCAATTCTATTATTTGTTTCCATACTAAAAACACTCAGAAGAGTAGCTGACTGCTTGCAGTGTATGAGGCAACAAAAACGCAGCTTGCTGTGGGAAGAAAGGGTCACCACCTTCCTCTAGTGACAACAGATTGAGATCAGCCTGGCATGCATGAAGAAGTAGCTTTTTAACTGATTTGGATACTGCTATTTCAAAATTCAATTACATTCTGGCAACGTCTTTGCTTTAAAGAACACCTACAAATAATGCCCCAAATTGAATAATTGCTCCAAAGTGCAGATCATGGTGTTCTTGGGTAGGCCAAGGATTGAGCACCCACAATCTTACATAAAATAAAGGCTGACAGCAGAACACTCACTGAAACAATGACACTGAACATCTTGGCTCTGATAGGCAGGCCGTCGTGGGTTCAGAGGGAGCTGACAGATTGTGTGAGAAGCTGTCAAAAACTAACCTGACAGCACTGGGAAGAAATGCTGAAAAGGTAGTGTTAAAAAGTATCAAGTGTGCATCAGCACCTGGGTTCTTCGGGATCAAAATAAAAGGGAAATAATGGAAACCCTAACAAGAAGTCAGTAACCCAAATTATCAAACCAAAAATGGCCAAAGTAAATGGAGCAGGTTCACAGACAAAGCAGGAGGAAATGGTGTTCTGCCCTTTCTGAGCCATCCAAAAGAAAGCATATCACCCCAGGAAGAAATAATGACTAAATGAGACAGCATGTATCAAATGAACTGAGTATTTGGTAAATATTCAATAAACACCAGCAATTATTATTAGGTCCATGTATTTATTGCCTACTATATCCAGTATTTTATATTTTTCAGTTAATCTTCTCAACAACTCTACAGCATATGTGTTACTGCCACCAATTTAGAGATGACTAAACTGAAGCTCAGAGACAGAACACTGTTAGTAAATGGTAAAGCCAGGCTATAACTCAAGTTTATTAGACTAAAGCAAATCCATGTCTTTTTTCCACTAATTCCATCTTGACTGCTAACTCTTTGATGCTTCTCCCATGGAGAGTTAAGGTCTCTGTTCTCTCATTTCGACCTGGGCAGACTATGCCACTGCTTTTACCAGCAGAATATGGTGGAAGTGATGCCATGCTAGTTTATGCACCCAGGCCTCGAAATATTGAAAGCCTTCATGTCCAATCTCTTGGGGCACTCACTCCTAGAAGCCAGCTACCATATAAGAAGTGCAATTATACTTATACTCCACGCTCTCTAAGAAACCAAGCAACAACAAGAAGGCCTGAAGGACCAGATTTCATCAGTAAAGAAGAAAGACCAAGAATCACCAAGGTGCTAGATATGTGAGTAAAGAATTAATCTGAAAGTTAATTAGGTGGTCCAGCTGATGCCAAGTGGATCAGAGATGAACCACACAGTTGGTTTCCAAAATTTCTGACTCGTGAGATTGTAAACAAAATAAATGATTGCTTTTAAATGTTTTTCACTTGGAAATAATTTCAGATTTAGGAAAAATTTGCCAAACCAGTACCGAGAATTCCTGTATATCCTTCACTCAGTTTCACCCAAACATTAACATTTTACATAACCACAGTATAATGATCAAAACCAAGAAATTAGCATTTTTATCAAATGCCTCATGTCCTTTTTCTGGTCCAGGATACAATTCTGGATTATATATTAAATTTGGTTGTCATGTCTCCTTAGTCTCTTTTTTTTTTTTTTTTTTT
>NW_016107377.1:2327523-2351850 GCF_001604975.1 Cebus imitator
CATTCTTGTTATCCAGGCTGGAGTGCAATGGCGCGATCTCAGCTCATCGCAACCTCCGCCTCCTGGGTTCAGGCAATTCTCCTGCCTCAGCCTCCTGAGTAGCTGGGATTACAGGCACACACCACCATGCCCAGCTAATTTTTTGTATTTTTAGTAGAGATGGGGTTTCACCATGTTGACCAGGATGGTCTCAATCTCTTGACCTCGTGATCCGCCCGCCTCGGCCTCCCAAAGTGCTGGCATTACAGGCTTGAGCCACATTTTCAGTCTTTATTTTTCATGACTTTGATGCTTTGGAAGAGTATTGGCTAGTTATTTTTTAAAATGTCCGTCAATTCGATTTGTCTGCTGGTTGCTTATAATTAAATTCAGATTATGTATTTTTGGCACAAATACCACAGAAGTGATGCTGTGCCCTTCTCAGTGCATTTATAGAACATCACTATATGTCTCACTATAAAAATCATTGTATTAAAGCCACTCAGTTTTCATGTAGCTTGTTCTATATAATCAGAAGAAAATCCCTTTGGCTTCTCTTTGATAAATTTCTTGCTGCTATGATCTATAAAGCAATGCATTTTTTTCAAAGAAAGAAGTGAAACTAACAGATAATTAACAGACAAAAAGAGAGAAGTTAATACTAGCTGCTCTTAAATATAGGTTCTACAGCAAGAATATTTAGAATATTAGCCAAAAATTCTTTTACTTTATTCTGCTTCTCATGTTTTAAGCTCTTTGAAAGTTTAACATTTTAGGCTGGCTAGCGGTGTTTGATAGACTAACTAAATAAAACGGTTATGTTTGGGTTTCTGTTCCGGGTGTCCACTAGAGGTCAGGATTGCAGCACTGAAAATCAAGCGATCGCTTTTTTTTTTTTTTTTTTTTAAAGGATTTCACAGACTAACATGGTAGCCTTGTATACAAATTAAGTCATGCTGTTTTAAAACCCTCATAGCTAAGTTTACCCTTATTTTTACTATTAATTTACTAACATATACCAAAAAGGATGATTCCCACCCTTCCTTTTCTCCAGTTTAATTATATATTTTCCATTTTCTTATAGATTTGTTATACATTTTTTCATAAATGACTAGTGAATGAGAAAGAATTCAAGAATGGGTAGGTATGAGAGATAAGTTTAATGTGAATGCATCTGTTTAGTCATGAGTACTTTTAAAATATTTTCTTGGTTTACACTTGTTTGTACAGATTAAGTAGTAAATACAGATATCTATATAAAGTCTGAAAATCTTTATCATAAGTGACTCTGGGAAGGATTTTTATAAATTTGTTTTTGTGACTATTATTATTATTATTATTATTATTTTTTTTTTGAGATGGAGTTTCGCTCTTGTTACCCAGGCTGGAGTGCAATGGCGCGATCTCGGCTCACCGCAACCTCCGCCTCCCGGGTTCAGGCAATTCTCCTGCCTCAGCCTCCTGAGTACCTAGGATTACAGGCACGCACCACCATGCCCAGCTAATTTTTTGTATTTTTAGTAGAGACGGGGTTTCACCACGTTGACCAGGATGGTCTCGATCTCTTGACCTCGTGATCCGCCCGCCTCGGCCTCCCAAAGTGCTGGGATTACAGGCGTGAGCCACCGCGCCCGGCCCCCTTTTGTGATTATTTATTTTAAACTTTTATTTTAGGTTCAAGGGTATATGTTCGGGTTTGTTATGCAGGTAAACTTGTGTATTGGGGGTTTGTTGTACAGGGAAATAATTTTTAGATGTTCGTGACATCTGCATTAAATAAAATTTTCAGAAACAAAGCAGGCGAAGAGATAACTAAATCAAATGAGGTTTTAACTTGTATTTCAAACTGACCCAACAGTCCAATAGATGGTTTTTTAGATAAACATAGAAATTGACCTTTTTGGTCTTGAAGCTTGAACCCTCACATCTGTTTTATCTGAGTTCCCTACTCTGCAAAGGATCTCAAATGTTTGCAAATTATTTATCCAAAGGGACTAATATCTAGAATAGATAAGGAACTCAATTCAACAGAAAAAAAAATAACCCCATTCATATTTGGGCAAAGGATATGAGTAGACACTTCTCAAAAGAAATACAAACAGCCAACAGGTATATGAAAAAATGCTCAACTTCATGAATCATCAGAGAAATGCAAATCAAAACCACAATGAGATAGCATACCTCAGCCAGAATGCCTATTTAAAAAGACAACAAATAACAGATGTTGACAAGGAAGTAGAGAAAAGGGAACTCGTACACACTGTCAGTGGGAATGTTCCACTATGGAAAACAGTATGTAGAGTTCTCAAAAAACTAAAAATGTAATTCCCATTTGGCCCAGCAATGCCACTATTGGGAATCTACTCAAAGAAAAAAATATCAGCATATCAAAGAACTCACAGTCAAATATACAGTTAGGAAACTTTAAAACACTCAAGAAATGCTATGTAACTTTGCCTGGAAACAAACAGTTGATGAATCGAGCAAGAGCCTGTACCTAGACTGACACACCAGGAAATGCGATGGATAGTAAACTTGCATCCCTCCAAGAGGTGAAGTCCTAGGTTGATATCATGTTGGGAAACCAGTAATGAGTGTATTTATCTTCAGGGACCCTTTCTCTTCTGTCCTCATCCAGTACATGTACGGGTAAATGTTAGTGAAGCTTAAACACTAGGGAAAGCAGAGACAGAAGGGATTTAAGAGAAAAACATTGAAAAAGAGTCTACAAGAGAGGGTTGAAAAGTTAAACCATATAAACGACTCCACCGCTGACCACCATGTCACTGTGAAGGTGTAAGAAGGATGTTACTAATTGTATGAATTCACAATTAAAAAAAAAAAATCGGCCGGGCGCGGTGGCTCACGCCTCTAATCCCAGCACTTTGGGGGGCCGAAGTGGGTGGATCATAAGGTCAAGAGATGGAGACCATCCTGGCCAACATGGTGAAACCCTGTCTCTACTAAAAATACAAAAATTAGCTGGGCATGGTGGCGTGCACCTGCAGTCCCAGCTACTCGGGAGGCTGAGGCAGGAGAACTGCTTGAACCCAGGAGGCAGAGACTGCAGTGAGCTGAGATTGTGCCACTGCACTCTAGCCTGGCTCTTGGCTACAGAGCAAGACTCTGTCTCAAAAAAAAAAAAAAAAAAAAAAAATCACTGGGATGGGCGCAACTCCACCCTTTCCTTTACTTTCTCCCCCCTGCCACCTAGAGACACTAGCAGCCTGGTAAACATAAAAATACAGAGTGAACTTTAAGAATCATAATGATACACGTTGAGGATTGCTAAGGAGCCTAAGTTTCCTTCTGCTCAGGGGATCTAGCATCTTTCCGCCAAGAAGTACAAAAGACTTAGTGCCAAACATACCACTTCACAGTAACCATTGCATGGTAAATCTTAGTTGCTACCATTTGTATAACACTTTATTGCAAAGAACTTTTGAGTATATAGTTTCATTCAACTGGAAAAATATCAGTCAGGCATATAGGCCATTAATAATACCTCCATTTTACAATGCGAGCTTAAATATGTTAGGTGATTTACCTGAGTTCACAGAATTAAGACTGGAATGACAAGTTTCCTGATTATAATTCAGTTCTCTTTCCATTAGACCAGTGGCTCTCAACCATGGCAGCATATTAAAATCACCTGGGGAGCTTTTATAACACACAGAGGCAGGAGATCCATCTCAGGTCAAATAAACAGAAATTTCTCAGGAGTAGAGTGTGGTGAAGAACTTCCCAGTAGTTTCTAATATGAAACCAGACTGAGAACTGAGCATTATGAAGTTTTCAAGCCAATTGCTCATTACAATCACCCAGCAAGTTTCAATAAGATTCCGAAGTTCTAATTTAATTGATCTGGGGAGGGCTCACGGTCTCCAGTGATTCTAACATGCAGCTAAGTGTAGCAATCACAGCATAACACCTCTAACAAGCATATCTAAAAATTCTTTTTTTATTTCATTTTTTATTTTTCTTCTTTCTAAGATTCAATTCAGGTACTAAAAGTTCTTTAACTTAAAATCTCCTTATAGTTTTAGTATTTAAAATGTTTCTAAAGGTCACTTATGCAATCACCAAAAATAATGTGAATTTTAGATTATGTCATTAAGGGGTATAAAATCTAGCTGAAAATGATAACAGAAGGAACTAATATATTTTTAAAAATAAGATTCACTTGTGCTTAGAAGAGTGCCTTACTTCTTTTAACTGAGGTGGGACAAATGAAGATATTACATCTCTCTGGAACCTGTTAATACAGATCATGGAACATTATCAAAATGTAACATATTAAATTCCCTAATAAATAGGGAATAGCTTTCAGGTATATTCATGCAGGTAATAATGAAATAAAAAAGGTAATTGATGTTTCCCACAGTAAGTAAATTAGTACATCAGATCTTATTTGAATTACACAAAAAAATCTCCTAAAGTATCTAAACTATCATGGTAATATTACATTTTATACATTTGAAAATGAACATGAATCGTGAAAATGAGTATTAATCATCTTAGGAATAGATAAGATTAATAAAAATATTAAAGTTGGGAGACACTGTAGCCTAGTCTTTATATCCTCCGTAAGATCATTTGCCAGCAGCAAAAAAAATGCTGAATGACTACTTTGATAGTTGTTGAAAACAGGTTATTTGTGTCAAATTTCAGAAATGTCTTCAGTAATTTATGTCTGTGTGCATGTAAGTACACATGTGCATACAGGTAGTATTTCATTTTAATAGGGAGTTACACAACAGGTTACTTGAAAAGCTACAGGAAATGCAATGAGTTAAGCTTAATAAATATGTGATAAAATTTTGAAAGATTAATGGTGGAAAAAAAAAACCAGCATATGATGAAAGCTAACCAAAAAAAATTCAAGTCGGCAGATTAATTTTATGAAACTGGTGATAAAAGAGATTTCAGAGAAAACAAGCTACCAATATTGTTTAGGTAAAAAATTCCATTGTCCTACTACTGGGTATTTAGCCAAAGAAAAAGAAATTGGTGTATCAACAAGATACGTGCACTCACATGTTTACTGTAGCACTATTCATGACAGCAAAGATACAGAATGGGTCTAAGTGTTTGTTAACAGACGGATACATAAAGAAAATGTAGTATATATACACAATGGAATACTATTCAGCAATTGAAAATAAAAGAATAAAATGTCATTTGCAACAACACAGATGAAACTGGAGGTCATTATGTTAAGTGAAATAACCCAGGCACAGAAACACAGTTATCATGTTCTCACTCATACGTAGGAGGTTAAAAAGTTGACCTCATGGAGATGGACAACAGAATGATATGGATGTGGTGGCTCAAATCCCAGCACTTTGAGAGGACATGGTGGAAGGATTGCTTGATTTCAGGAGTTCAAGTCCAGCCTGGGCAACACAATACTAAAAATAAAAATTTTTTCTTTTGTTTTTTTCAGACAGTCTCGCTCTGTCACTCAGGCTGAAGTGCAGTGGCATGATCTCACCTCCTGGGTTCAAGTGATTCTCCTGCCTCAGCCTCCTGAGTAGCTGGGATTATAGGCATGTGCCACCACACCCCTAATTTTTTGTATTTTTAGTAGAGATGGGGTTTCACCATGTTAACCAGGATGGTCTTGATCTCCCGACCTCAGATGGTCCACCCGCCTTGGCCTCATTTTAGCTTCAATATCTCTTCTGAACTCCAGAATCGTATATTCAACTATCTTAAGATCTCTACTTGGATGTCCTAATAAAAATCTCAAACATGTCAAAATCTGAATTCCTTATTTTCCCCATAAACCTGTTCTTCCTCTAACCTCTTCTACCTCAGTTAATGGTAAGTGCATTCCTTTAGTTGCATAAGCAAAAAAGCACAGAATTATCCGTTCTTTCTCTCACAACCCACAGTTAATCCATCAGTAAATCTGTTTGGCTCTACTTGCTAAACATATCCCAAATTCAACTATTTCTTACCATGCCCACTGCTCCCACCCTTACCTATGCCATCATTACCTCCTGATCTGGATTAATACAACAGTTTCCTTGTCTCCCCACTCCTCTTGTCCCTCGACTGTTTATTCTCCAGAGTGACCCCTGTTCTCTAGAGTGACAGTAGCCGGAGTGATCCCTTTAAGAGAGACATCAGATCATATACTCTTCTAAATTTTGCTTTCTTTCTCCACTTAGATATTATGTTTTATAAGGTCAGAAATTTGGACTGATTTCCTCAGTGTCCAGAATAGTGTTTGGCACATAGCCATGCTAAATAAATAGTTGTCAAACGAGTGAACGAAAGTACAAAAATAGAGGGATGTATAGGGCACGGGGGAGCCCAAAGGTACAAAGATCAGTACTTCTTAGGTAGACTTGGAAATGTTTCACAATGCAGTAGATGCTTACGAAGCAGTTTTGCCTGAATGAGGCACTGAGAAATAATGCAAATTGGTCAAGTTAAAGTATTGGGAGGAAAGCAGTGCAAACCAACAGCACAGCATCCATAAAGGCAGAGAGAAACAAACCAGCTAGAGCTGCCTGTGATCTGGGAGGACTGAGACCAAGACAGTGCATGTGAGGAATGAAGCTGGAGAGGGAGGCAGGTGTTTTACTGCTTGCTGGCTCTCCTTGACCCCCTGCAGCCTTCCATATCTTGGTCCCAGCTGGTGTCAGTTCTAGGGATATCTGGGCAACATAAAAGAAAGTTTATTTCCCTTGAAGTCTGACCCCTTCCTCCTTTTATTCTTCTTTGGAGAGGCAGTAAAGCACGGTGGTTATGAGATAGACTCAGAGCCAGCTTTCCTAGGTCTGAATCAACTTTGCATGTCCTCCTAACTGTAGGACCCAGAGTTATTTTAACTCTATTTACCTCAGTTTCCTCATAGACAGCACCTACCTCATAGGGTTTTTTTTTTTTTAAGAATTAAATGAGTTACTATATGAAAAACACTTAGAAAACTGTCTGACACACAGTTAAGCACTATAATGTGTGTCCTGACACATTATCATGTTGAAGTCCCCAAACAGTTTGTTAGATAGACCATGAAATATCACTAAACATAACAGGGTCTTGGGAAGTGCATCCATTCATGCCTTTGGATGCCAAATCCCAACCACAGTACACAGACATTGATAATAATCAGAGAATTTGAGGAAAATAATCAGGAAGGCAAATATCCCTCCTGTTCTAGTGTTTACCAGCCTCATTGTATGAATCTGCCTCACACCTAACTGGTGCTGTTCTTCTTACTATATTATACCTTTACTTACTTTTATTCTATCCTAGAAAAAATATAGAGAAGAGCTCATTGAATTTTTCATGTTACTGAAGATTATTTTGAAAGTATCCTTTTCAAGGTTAAATATTCTTAATTCCTTTGATCTGTTTTCATGCGTACTAATTTTAAATACTTTTGTTCACTTATAAATTCTCTTCAAGACTCATAAATCTTCTAAAAAACAAAACTAGACAGAATTCTGTAGTGCAGGTCCACATAGCACAGACTACTATTAAAGATTTACCTAATCTACTTAAAGTATTAACTTTAAGCCCTAATGCTAAACTATCTACTCCTGCTTTGACCTTGAGATTAGTCACTGTTCTTACAACCTTTACCATCATACTTAAACAAGTCCTCTTCTTTTTAATAAGGGGTATTGGCTTAAGCTCCCTGTAGGGTCCTTTCAAGTCTAACAATCCATGATTCTTTAGGATTTGAATACAGTTAGAAACACAGTCCTTTGTTTCTTCTGATTTTAAAATAAGGAGAGATTGAAGAGCTGTACAGAGACATGGCAGTCTTTAAGTTCTAGTTCCCAGAAGATGTAGCAAGGAAGGCAACATTACCATGACATGGTCTGAAAACCAAGAAGCATTTACAGAATATGCCTATAGAATCTAGTCTTTTAAAACTGGAATAATTTCCAGAGATCTTGCAAAGTTAAAAGATGGGATGAGTCTACGAATGACAGTAAAGATGGGCAGCCAGGAATGGTAAGGAAAAGAAAATTCTCAAGTTGGAGTTGTAGGGTATAACAGGGTTTTTTTCTGTTTTGTTTTGTTGATTGATTTTGCATTCAGATTGTTCACTAGAAAAAAATATATACCTCAAAAAGTATTATAACCTATTTTTCACAGATGTAAAAGCAAGAGAATTAAAAATCATGAAAAAGTTATCAAAGTACGCTGGGTAAGTTCCTTTTTTAGACATCTTAAACACAAGTATCCAGATAGGATGACAGTGCAACCTGTCCATACAAATCCTAGTAGCTCTCATGACATTTGTATAGTCTCATAGCAATGCTTGTGAACATACTGAGCTACACTAGATAAAAGTACGATACTGGCCAGGTGCAGCAGCTCACACCTGTAATCGCAGCACTTTGGGAGGCCGAGGTGGGTGGATCTCTTGAGGTCAGGAGTTCAAGACGAGTCTGGCCAACATGGTGAAACCCTGTCTCATTTTAGTGAAAGGACTGTGCTATGCATTTGACAAGTGTTATCTCATTTAATCCTCACAACAACCTTAAGAAACTGATACTATTATCTTCTTTCTTACAGAGAAGGAAACAGAGGTGCTAAGAACTGAAATTATTTGCCTAAGGTTGCAGAGACTGTAAGCAGCAGCTTACAGAAAAGGTGCTTGAGTAGTCACAAAAAACAAACCAAATGAGTCAACCAACAAATGTTTACCGATTACTTCTATTCTGAGCAAGAAAACAAAATTAAGATAGAATATAATGAGTACAAAATCTTGTGATTCATGTAAGTACTAGAAATAATCAGATATAAAAATAATTTTACATTAAAAAGAAGCAAAGAAGCCACAGATCACAAAGTTTCAAAAGGGCCACGCTTCTGATTTTTTCATCTATTTTGGTATTTTTCTTTTAGACATTGTATTTCTATTATGTGTAGTGTTTCAAAATATAAAATATTTCCCACAAACAGCAGATGGCACTATACATCAGTGAAGGAATGACAAAAAGTCAGAAAAATCAAGCTGTCAAAATTTCTATCTTTTAGAAAATGACTCAAATTTCCTAACTAGCCTTATAATAGTGATAGATAACTTAAAAGACCTCATTTTGATAATTCACTAATGATAAAATTACTTTTTCCCCTTTCTTTATTCTAGCAATTAGACCACCAGGAAAGGAAGTTACTTTTGATTCCGCCTTGCAGATAATAAAAACAAAATTACGTGAAAAAATAAAAGAAGAAAGAGATATCCTAATTTATAAAAAGTCTGCTAAGGCTGGGCATGGTGGCATACACCTGTTACAACAAAGAGTTACTCTGGAGGCTGTGGAGAGTGGATCGCGTAAACCCAGGATTTTGAGGCTGGCCTGTGCAACATAGCAAAAAAGTCTGCTGAAAATGAATGAAAGAAAAGCTAAAGAAATGTGAGCCCAAAGGTCATAATATGAAAACCCCAACGCAGCAAAGGTTTCTGGAAGAATAAAAATTCAAAGTGCTAAATTATTAAGCAAACACACAAATCTAATATAAAAGGACCATAAAATAATTATTATACCTTCAGAATTTATTTCACTCAATAAAGATAATTCATGGTATTGAATTATCATGGGAATTTTATTTTTGTGCCACTCAAACTCATTGCAAATCTTCGCTTTAACTCCCAACGTTCATAAGCACTGTCCCAGAACACAATAAAAACCTCAGAGGCATGCCAAATCAAAACACTGTTACTGTATAAATGAGCCCTTCCTTTTCTTTGACCCAGGAAGCCAACAAGCTAGCAAACAAATAGACAGTACTTCAGAGGCTATTCCATTCTTGGACACACAAGGCACCTACACTCTTTTTTTCAAAGACAGGAAAGTTATAGAAGAAAAAAATGAAAGATTAAAAATAAAAATAAAAAGTAAAGTGAGGTAAAAGTTATACACTATTGATTCTTTCAGTTTATAAGTCTGAATTCCACTAAATCTCTTTTCCAAAATAGAAAATTTGTGGGGGAGAAAAATGAAAATCATGTTTTGGAAGTAAACAACAGCAACAAATAAACCTCACCAAAAATGTCCTTGCAATATATTCCTCTTTCTCAACCTTCACACTACGTATTTAGTGTTTTGGGGGTGATGTTTCCCATTTTCCTAGACAGGCATTTTTCTTGGGAGACATAACAGCAATAATATTCTTAAGAGTTTAATTTATAATTAGCTTTGACCTTCAATTGCAAGTTCATTGCTGATATATTCAACTAACCACCATCAACTCTTACCCGAGTAGCAGCTCCTAACTGATTTCCCTGGTCTCCTTCTCCCCTTAAATGCATTCACAACAGCCATAGACATCTCTGAAACACTTTAGTCGGTCCATGCAATTCCATGCTTAAAGATCTTCAATGGCTTTTGCATGCAGTTGGGATGAAATCCCATGTCCTCCTCAATATGGTCACCAAGGTCTGGTATAATTTGGGTCCTACCTACCTCTTGGCCAACTGCTCTTGTGTTTTAGAAGGTCTGGCTTTCTTTTAGATTCTCCCCCCCAAGAACCTCAAGCATGCACTTCCCCTATTCATCACTGCGATTTCTCCTACTCATCTCTTAGATCTCACCTTTAAATGTCACTTACTCAGAGAGACCATTCTTGAAACCCTAATTTAAAACAGATTTCCTTGTTATCAAACCTTGAGGTAACTTGTGATTTCCCTTCATAACATTCATTATAATAGTCATATATCTTTTTTGTATTTATTATCTGTCTGCCCATTACTGTATTAGTGCTATAGATGCAAAGACAACATCTGTTCTATTAACCATGGTATATGTTAAGACTACCTCAGTGTTAGCACATTAAGGTGTTCAATATTTAATAAATAAATGAATTACCAAATGAATAAAAAACATTCCTTTCAGTGAACATCTCTGGTCCTCTAGAATGTTAAATTGATGAGATATTAGCTATTTTTCTGGAGACGAGACAAAGCCTCGCTTCAAAACAATTTGGAAGCATATGCTGCTCCCTTTTTGGCTTCCCTGGCATCTTCCTAACTGCTATAAGTACTAGTCCGTCTCATATTCATGTCTGGAATTAGACAGTCACCCACTTTTTCACTCCTTTCAATGCCTTTAAAAGTAATTACTCATTGAGCCTTTTTAGATTTCCATATAAGCCTTTAATAACTTGACCTTTAGAAATCTAGTTATCTGCTGACATCATTAACACATTAATGCATTCTATGAATTCTTTTTCCCCAAAATATAAAAAGCCACATCATGTAAATGGCTGTAAAAGAAAATCTAATATAAGATTTTTAAATATATAATATGATGCCTCCCCCATAATCCCACAAAAATGTAGCACTGTTAGACAATTTGGTGGTATACCATGTACTCTTAAAATGCATACTAATACAAGAGATAAAAGGCACAAGCGCTAGAGGACAGACTTACAAAAGCAACAAATAATCCACAATGCCCACATTTATTCTTAATGCTCAATTTTTTATGCATATATGCCAGTTGATATCATAACACAATTTTGACTCTCAGAATTATTTTTCTCAAACATCAATTTCACCATGGCATTACCTTGATTTAAACTCTCAGTGGCCTCCCATTTACATAACTATGCATCCCAAACTGGGGTGTGACAAACCCCTGAGGTACAAAGAGCTGTATGTAAACAAAGAGAAAAACAAGGCAAGATGCTATATCTCTTTGGACAGGTTTTACTGAAACATGTGAAAAAAATTTGTACTAAGACAACTATGGCTCTATTATGCAGCAAAATGCAAAATTTACATGTATTTTAAATATATGATATGAAACTTCAAAGAAGCTTTGAGATTGGGAGACTACTAGATACATAACAGACACTGAATATACGTGTCAAAAAGACATCACAGAAGACTTCACTCATTTATTAAAACAGTGACTACTATGGCCCAATAGTGGGATTGAACAGTAGATATTCCCTTATTCTTATGACCTTAACTCTAATATAACACTATTCTCAGTACAGTATTAGGTTGCACCGTAGGAAACTGTCAATATTAAAAAATTTTTGACTTACAAAAATAGCAAAATCTGGCTGGGTGTGGTGGCTCACGCCTGTAATCCCAGCATTTTGGGAGGCCAAGGCGGGCGGATCACCTGAGGTCAGGAGTTTGAGACCAGCCTGGACAATATGACATGGTGAAATCTCATCTCTACTAAAAATACAAAATATTAGCCTGACGTGGTGGCAGGCGCCTGTAATCTCAGCTACTTGGGAGGCTGAGGTAGGAAAATCGCTACCTCCGCGATTCTTGGGAGGTGGAAGTTGCAGTGAACTGACCATTGCACTTCAGCCTGGGCAACAAGAGTGAAACTCCATTTCAAACAAACAAACAAAACACAAGCAACAAATGAACAAAAGCTTGCAATAAAAAAGGAAAAATGGGAAAAGCCAGTCATATTCATGTTCCCCGACCCCAATTAAACAAAGTACTTGTCCTACAGCTTACATATAAAAAACCCATATAATATACCATTCATATAAGTGTAGAATCTTTTAATCAATTCTATTGTTAAAGAAAAAAATAGGATTAGCCAAAGTAAGTATGACTGGTATCAACCATAAAAATACCGATTATTGGCCAGGCGTGGTGGCTGACACCTGTAATCCCAGTACTTTGGGAGGCTGAGGCGGGCAGATCATGAAGTCAGGAGATCGAGACCATCCTGGCCAACATGGCGAAACCCCATCTCCACTAAAAATACAAAAATTAGCTTGGCATGGTGGCATGTGTCTGTAATCCCAGCTATTCGGGAGGCTGAGGCAGGAGAATTACCTGAACCAGGGAGTCAGAGGTTGCAGTGAGCCGAGATCACGCCACTGTACTCCAGCCTGGTGACAGAGCAAGACTCTGTCTCAACAACAGGAAAAAACTGAGTATCAGATCCTACTTTTTCTTTAAATAAAAAAGGTATTTGTGAATTTGATGTTTTAAAACCTTTGATAATTTAGAAAAAAGGAGCAATTTTAGATTTTCAAAAGAGATTTACAGTTTAATATTTATAGGATACTACTGATGATCATATATCATTTATCAACTCAGTGCAAGTAAAATTCTGAATAAGCCCCCAAATGCTTTGTATTGGGAAACTGTAGATTCATCCTCATTGCCCCATTTGGCAATTGCTAACTGTAAAAAAGTTCCATCTTGTTCTTCCCCTAAATCTTCATGAAATAAAATACCTGCCTATTTTTAATTATAATTTATGCTGCTGCAGCACTGCTGTGAAACAAATCTGATCCAGATACTATTGCTGAGGAAGTTTAGTTATTAAAATACGCATCTGTTCTCTGTCAACTTGGCTTTGTTGAAAGGCCCACACTAACATCTGACCAAGAAAGACTTGAGAAAAATCAACACACCACGGTTTTTATCCCCCAAATAAACACTAAAAACGCAGCAACCACAGAAAGATTGCAAGATATTTCCCTTAAGTTTTGTGCTTCTCTGAATTCATTACCTTGAACTATTATCTTACTTCCTAGAATTTGCCAAAGTAACAAATTCAAAGAAATAAAAAAGTAAACCATCTCATGCCTCTCTACGGCAGTCTTCGTGTTCCTCCAGAGAAAGCATCATACCTCTCTCATTCGATAACTCATATGGGACAGAAGGTAATACCATATAAACTCTTTGCTGCTGCTGATTAAAATGATCAAAAAGTACGTGTCATTTAGTCTAAACGCATTTCAATGTACAAGTACACACAACTGTTAAATGAGTATTCCTTAGTCATTAGGAAATAAACCTGGGTATTAGTTTGTTAAACCGGTAGATTTCTAGAGGCATACCCTCAAAGAAGCTTGAGTCTAAGATGACCTCTTGAAATTTTATGTTAAATGAGCAATCTCTCCTGCTTCATGTCATTTTGTTAAATTGAGATGTAATTCAAATACCATAAAATTTGTTCTTCAAAAATGTACAGTTCAGTTAGTTTTTAGTATATTTGCAAGGCTGTACAACCATCATCCTATCTAATTCCAGAACGCTGCATTATCTCCAAAAGAAAACTTTTTCCTATAAGCCATCACTCTTCAATCTCTTCTCTCCAACTCTAGGATACTAATCTACTTTTTATCTCTATGGATTTGCCACAGAGGTAGGGGTACAACTTCATTCTTTTATATGTCAATATCCAGTTACTAGCAAGGAGCAATGGCTCATGCCTGTAATCCTGGTACTCTGGGATATCAAGCGGGGAGGATCACTGGAGCTCAGGAGTTTGAGACCAGCCTGAGCAACATGGCAAAACCCCATCTCTATAAAAAATACAAAAATTAGCCAGGCATGGTGGCATGGGCCTATAGTCCCAGCTATTCAGCAAGCTGAGGTGGGAGGATTGCTTGAGCCCAGGAAGCAGAGGTAGGCAGAGGTTGCAGTGAGCTGAGATCGTGCCAGTGCACCAGCCTGAGCAACAGAGCCAGGACCTGTCTCTGTCTCTCTCTATATATCTATATCATCTATATATCTCCAGCTAACTCAGCAACATTTGTTGAAAAGGCTATTCTTTCCTTACTAAACTGTCTTGGCATCTTTGTTGAAAATCAATTACCCACAAATATGTGAGTGCATTTCCATTCTGTTAATCTATAGATTTATACCTAGGCCATTACCACACAGTTTTGATTACTAAAGCTTTGCAGTAAGTTTTGAAACAGTCCCTCTCCTACCCCTCCCAAATTATTCTGGTGAAAGCTGCTATGAACTACACTTTTGAGAAATACTGTCTTATGCTTCCAGGCATTAATTATACTCTTTTATCAATATATTTTATAACTATCATAATACCACTCTTGCAAAATGGGCTTCTAAAATACAAATATATTAATTTTTTATGATTTGGAGTCACTCCACCACTTCCAAACCCACCCACTAAACAAAAATATTTCATTTTGCTACCTAAATCAGAGGTCACAAATTGCAGCCTTTGGCTGAATTTGGAGTGATGATGCATTCTATTCGGCCTCATAGTATTTTTATGAAAGTTGAATTTGAGTTCCTTTACATGAGTATGTACTCTGCCGTTCATCCCAGTCCTCAGTACTCCGTATTGTGTTACATCTAGCACATTTCATTCATTTTTGTGCATTTGAGTTGGCCATATCTGATCTAAATAAATCCTTAAAGTAGCCCCATTAAGGAAAAGTAGAAAAAGTGCTTTTTTTTTCTTTTACTTTGTTGTCACCAACACCCAGTTTTTTCAAGGGTTTTGTCCAAATGCTAGATTAAAGGATATTTCCTTGAACTTAGGAAGATTTAATAGATGCTTACTGACTGAGAGTATTCTATACTTACAAGATCGGGAAAAGGTTGTGAAACTCCACTGAGTTCAAAATACTATTTGATATCAAGTCTAATATAGATTTGAAGGTTTAAGACGGGAAGACAGTTAATATGTTAGGTAACATGTAATTCAGGGTTATCAGTACATTTCAAATAAAATCCAAATTTATCTTTAATTATTAAAGGTATTTTTAAAAGTGTCTCATATTTCTTGGAGAAAATAGATTAAAAAATCTTAATTCTGGCACAATTGTGTAAGTCATTTTAAGACTGGTATAAAGAAGGCCTCAGAAAACCTACCACACTATAAAGAAGTTGGCCCCCCCTCTAAAGGAACACTGGCACTTCAGTCCACCATTCCGGCTGTAGCTGTAGTTTCATCCTGATGTTCTCTCCTGTTCTTCCCATGGACGGTTTCATGCAAACTGCTTTGGGTCTCCACCATCCCCACACTCAGCCTGATACAGCTGGAGGAATGTTTTATTATCCTGAGGATAGTACATGATTCTAATGACAATAAAATGACATTTGTACATGACAATAAAATGACATTTGTACATGATGACAAATGATGCCAAGGGTCTCAAAAATAAATGGGCTTATTAAATATTAAGAACTGGGTAATATCCAGCTGAGACATCAGGTGAGCCAGGACAGGATTTTTCTTCCTCTATCATCCCCTTCTTTTCCTTTTGGGATTGGAAGCTTATTGACCCAGGATAACAGAAGAGGGTCTTTTATAATACAACTCTAAGCAGAGGAGAGAGGTAGAGATTCTTAGGAACAAAGTTATGCCAAGAGATAGGCATTCTGGCAGAGAAGAATGACTGTTTGGCTTATATACAGTAGATCATGAGGGAATAGTGCAAGTGGTTTTCTTTCCTTTCTTCTTCAACCCAATTGGCTCTCAAACATTTTCCCAGATGAAATTAGGTGAGACTGAATAACCAAAACCCAAACCAAAAACCTAAAAGGACGACCACAGGGAAAAGGAACAAAAGAAGACAAAAGATGGCGAGTCAGAGGGATAAGGGGAGAGAAAGCTTCGCAGAGGTTTCCTGCGGTACTGAGAAAGGTCGCTAAGAAGACTCAGGTGTGACTGTTGAAGAGCAGCTGGGACAAGAAGCGGCACACAGAGGAAGCCCACCCACCTGCCTCCTCACCCAAGATTAGTTTCGTGTGAACCACAACAGTTTGAAGTTGGGAGAAAAGAATTAGTTGATATGTTCTTCAAGATTCACTGGTATAATCATCTAATGTGCTTCCTTTTTCTTCCAGTATTGGACTGTTTCACCATGCTCTTCTGACAGTAAGAAAAAGACTGTCGCAGAACCAGCAGTACTTGTAAAGTTATCATGCAGTTCACTACCAGACATAAACAGAAAGCAACTATACTGATTTTGGGAAAAAAAAAAGTAAGGTCTAGGACAAGAATTAGATCATACATCTAGATTGGTGAATAGGAAAGTAATATTTAACATCTAAAAGCGACCTGTTTTTGTAAAAATTTGACATGTCTTAAGATTAACTCATACTAGCTTCAACCTTAGTCACTTATTTTGTTTATATTTCAAGTTGAAAGCTTATACATTATTAGATAAATGTGCTTTGATTCTATTTAATGGTAAAAAAAAGAGGGCACTTAAATGAGAAGTTTCATCGGTACTACTGGATATTTATCTTTCATTCTTTTACAGTCATATGTTTGTTTGCTTTTGAGACGGAGTCTCACTCCTTTGCCAGGCTGGAGTACAGTGAGTGGCGCTATCATAGCTCACTGTAGCCTCGAACTCCTAGGCTCAAGCAATCCTCCGCCTCAGCCTCCTGAGCAGCTGGGAGTACAGTTGTGCCCTCCATGCCTGGCTAATTTTTTTAACTTTTTTGCTAGACACAGGGTCTCACTACATTGATCAGACTGGTTTCAGCCTCCTGACTTCAAATGATCATCTCACCTCAGCCTCCCAAAATGCTGGAATTACAGGTCTGAGCCACCGCACCTGGCCTAAAATTCCTATGTTAATATTAACGTATATTTGCAAGGTAACAGAATGTAAACACTAAGAATGCACCAATTCTTCTCTGTATTAAGGATACTTATAGACAAAATGGACCCTTGCCTGTCAATTAGTATAACCAAGAACCTTTAGAGTCTACAAAGTGCTGTGTACCTACTTCATTGGGATATTAGGAGAACAACTAGACTAGGTAAGTAAGAAAAAAAACTACCAGGCGCTTTAGGTGCCTTAGAAATGATGTGGTCCAAGCTGAAATCCAATAAGTCAATAAGCCAGTGGACCATCAGGAAATTGTTCTATTCAATTATGAAAAATTTTCCAGCATTATTCCTAAGAAGAACAAAATGGGCTATACTACTAGAATAAGGACAAGAAGCAAAATGTCAAGTGGACTTCTAAAAAATAACAGCTTTCATACCAAAGGTATTGAAAGAAAAAAAAATAAAAAATAAGAGCCTTTGAAAGCCCTGGGGAGACAACCCAAAAAGTAGGAGACCAGAAGGTCCTATTATGTGTCTTTTTGGCAAATCCTATCAGCAATTCTAGTACTGGTGGCTAAATACTGTATGTCTAGATATAATTAAGAAGCCCTGGATAAATGAGAAAAAGGTTAAACTACTGTTTGGTTAAAAATGCGAAACAGGGCCGGGCGCAGTGGCTCAAGCCTGTAATCCCAGCACTTTGGGAGGCCGAGGCGGGTGGATCATGAGGTCAAGAGATCGAGACCATCCTGGTCAACACGGTGAAACCCCGTCTCTACTAAAAATACAAAAAAATTAGCTGGGCATGGTGGCGCGTGCCTGTAATCCCAGCTACTCAGGAGGCTGAAGAAGGAGAATTGCCTGAACCCAGGAGGCGGAGGTTGTGGTGAGCCGAGATCGCGCCATTGCACTCCAGCCTGGGTAACAAGAGCGAAACTCCATCTCCCCCCCCCCCCAAAAAAAGCCAAACAGCTGGGCATAGTGGTGCACAGCTGCAGTCCCAGCTACTTGGGAAGCTGAGGTAGGAGGTTCACCTGAGCTCAGGAGTTCAAGGCTGTAGTACACTATGATGATAGTGTCTCTGAATAGCCACTGCACTCCACTCTTGGCAACACAGCAAGACCCTGCCTCTAAAAATAATACTAATAATAAATGTCAAACAATAGATGCAGATAATCAAGTTCAGTTGCCCTCCCTATCTCGTGGATTCTGCATTTGTGGATTCAAACAACGCAGATGAAAAATATTTTTAAAATAATAAAAATAATGTAAACTTAAAAACAATACAACAATTTACATACCATTTACATTGTATTAGGTATTATAAGTTATCTAGAGATGATGGAAAGTGTATGGGAGGATGTGTGTAAGTTATATGCAAATATTATGCCATTTTATATAGGGAACTTGAGCATATCAGATTTTGGTATCTGTGGGGGATGACTCGGTCTTTAAGCCCTGTGGACACCAATGGATGACGGTGCCTGAAAAGTGCAGCTGGAAAAGAAGACCAGGAGCATCAAGTGAAGGAATTTAATATGGAGAAGTCTTGCCAGACCATAGGAGTACCTGGGATATGACATCAAAAGAGTCGAGTCTTGGACTGAGCGACCCAAAATGATATTGGGAATCAATTAAGACTTCGGTCTTAAAATGAGAGTAGGTAATGAGGATGTCTTAAAAGAGACAAAGACCATCTGTTATTTGCTGAGGGACGTGAAGGACAAGGATAACCACAGTGTCTGCCCATGTGACTTGAAAAAAATTTAAAAACCTATTTCTAAATTGGGCAACTGTATGAGGGATGTGAAGGGCTGCAGTCTGGAGAAGGTAAGAATAAGTGGGACAAGGTATGTAAATCTTTTAGTACAGCATGTGGCCCAGAAATACTCTCCAATAAAGCCTGCCAGTACTCTGTCCTCAAATATTTGAGACTTAAACAGGAAGTCTGAAAGTTTATCAGCTAAAATTGGGTATTTATAAAACAAGATGGTAAAGGGAAATAACTACTCTGCAATGCAAGGTTTCATTTTCTTTTCTCTTTTTTTTTTTTTTGAGATAGAGTTTTTGCTCTTGTTGCCCAGGCTGGAATGCAATGGTGTGATCTCAGGTTCAAGTGATTCTCCTGCCTCAGCCTCCCCAGTAGCTGGGATTACAGGCATGCACCACCACATCTGGCTAATTTTGTATTTTTAGTAGAGATGGGGTTTCACCATAGTGGCCAGGCTGGTCTCGAACTCCTGACCTCATGATCTGCCTGTCTTAGCCTCGCCAAGCGCTAGGATTACAGGCATGAGCCACCGTGCCTGGCCTGCAAGGTCTTATTTTCAATTCACTTCCAGCTGATACTGCATGAGTTCCTTCTCTTTTGTACAATATAATTTATAAATTGAAAGAATGCTGTTACTAATTGCAATGCAGGTCTTTCAACACTTATTACTTAGAAGATGCTTTCCTAATACGGTTTGTAGACAATGGGATGCATTCAAATATTTCATATACTTTTGCCAATAATCATTAAAATAATTTACGTGGGTCAAAATATAAATCATTAAAATAATTTACATGTGCACTGCTTTTACTTACAACCTCACCTGCAAATGTATACTACGAAAATGATTTGGAACCAGCTACCACTTCAACCCTGAGGACCAAATTATAATTTTAAAGATTATGCTCTATATTAAAACTATATTATGCTCCACTCTAATTAAATAAATTCCTATGCCTAGCTAATATATAGCATGTCTTGAGATGCATTAGAATTTTACTTATTATTACATTTATCAACTGTCTACTTTCAATGCAGTCAACATTAAGAATTTTAGTCTTAAATTATATGCACCCTAGAAATGTTTTATTGTATAAGATCCATCAATGACCTTTCTCAGGAAATCTGCCACCATGTACAATTCCTGTTTAATGGATTATAGGTCATGTGACTCACACAAATCCTATTTCTTGATACAGCACAATGGATCAGAGATTGACAACTAGCCTAAAGTGACCTATGACCATGTAGACTTATTTTAAAGAAGGTGCAAAACCAATCAGATGCTCCCTCCATAATTTTATCTAAAAGATAGGGGAATTAGAGTTAAATGGTCATGTAGACTTTTCTGAGATGTTTTAGGCCCCATTAAAACAACAACAACAACAACAACAACAATGAAGATACAAAAAAGTAAGTCAGGAAAGAGAGGAGAAAATCTGATTCACATAAACTGATAGAGAATAATACAGATGTGTGTCTAGGTTAACTTTGGTGCCTGTCCTTCCAGAAGTCTACTTGTTCAACTTTTCCTGGATTTCCTCTATCTTTATAATAAACCCCCAGTGTACTGCAGCTACTATGTCTAGGTTTCTGTTTCTTAAAATATCTAAACTAAAACGACTTATTTTTTCCTCTTAAAACTCAAGAGCAAAGTTATTTCTCAGCCTGTAGAATTTAAATGAAGATGATAAAAATAATTATGTCCATTACTTCTTCATTCCTATTTTCCTTCAACAGATACTTCCAGTATGTCTACCATATGTGAAGTCAGATATCAGGTATTCAGCTGCAAACAAACTTTTTTGTCTTTACATAGCTCTTCCTTTCAGACATTTATAATCGAGTGGGGAAAATAGGCATTTTAAAAGTAATGCAAAGTAAGTTGATAAATAACCACCAAGCACAGGGTACTGTCAGAGAAAGGAAAAGGATGTACCCATTTAAGAATGGGTGATCAGGGAAGATTTAGAGGAAGTAACATTTACCTTAGACTGTAAGGAGCTAGCCAGGTAGAATGAATGGTTCATTCCAAGCAAGAAAGGGAAAAAATGTTTTTTCTTTTTTTTTTTTTAATTAACATTCCTGCTGCTCTAAAAAATATACAAACGCTTTCAATCTGAAAAGATCTTAAGTGTTCCAGAAACTAAAAGAAGGCCAGTGTTCCAGTGCAAAGATCAACAGACAGGCTGACCTCAGATACCACTGAAGAAGACGGAAGGGAGAAACTGCAGGTCAAGTGAAACAATGGGAGTTTTATTTAGTGGGAAACCACAGAAAGGTTTCTAGTAGAGGAGTATAATCTGTTACATGTTTTATAAAATCCTTTCTGGATGCTATGGAGAATAATGGGAAAAAACATGGCAGGAGGACAAGTGGGAAGAACAGTTAAGAAGTTACCAATAGGAGATAATGCTGACTTGGAGAAAGAATAAAGGTTCAAGACTTATTTTAGAGGTAGACTTGATAAACTAGTGAGTTTGCGTTAGTCTGTTCATGTGTTCCTATATATAAAAAAACACTGAAGCTGGCTAATTTATAAAGATATTTTATTTTGGCTTACAGTTCTTGAGGCTGTACACGAAGCACAGTGCCAGCATCTGCTTCTGGTGAGGGCCACAGGAAGCTTACTATCACAGTGGAAGGTGAAGGAGGAGCCAGAGCATCACACAGTGAGAGAGAAGGAGAGCAGGGTTTGGGGGAAAGCTGCCACAGTCTTCTAAACAACCAAATCTCCCATGGACTCAGAATAAGAACTCACTAATTACCAAGGGGATGGTGCTGAACCATTCATGAAATATCTGGTCCCACGATCCAATACCTCCCACAAAGCCTCACCTCCAGTAATGGAGATTACATTTCAACATGAGATTTGGAGGGGACAAATATCCAAACCATATCAGACTGCATTAATATTTCCAAATATTTTCAATTATAATGGTCAGAGATACATACATATGTAGTAAAAATATATGTATCGGAATGATTAACACTGAATTCTTTATAATGGTTCTCCTGAAGAAGGCCAAAGAAGGTGTGGTCAGGAAGAGGTATATATAAAGCTTCAAATATCATTGACACTGTCTTACTTCTTAACCAAAGATGTGAGATACATAACACTTTAATGTGTGTCTTAATGATATCTTAAGGGGGGGCAAGGAAGTGCTGGGAGGAGAAGGATGGGGTTCCTGGCAAGGGTTCCACCCCGGGCCTGTGCCCACAGACCTAGATGAGGACAGGCGTTTCTGTTTTCATCCCCAAATGCTGCATTTCCCAACACCACCCTGGCCCACCATGCCCCCATCCAGTGCCTATAAAAACCCCTAAGACTCTGGGGGCACAGACATAAGTGGCTGGATGTCGAGAGGAACACACTAGTAGAAGAACACACATGCAGCTGGATGTTGAGAGGAACACACCAGCACAAGAGCACACCAACAGGCACTGGCAGACACCAGCAGCCATTGACTGATGGAATGACCTGGAGTCTGGCTGGGGAGGTTGAAGGAGAGTCCCGCCACTGGGCAGCCCAACTTCAGGGGAAAACCACCACCTTCCCACTCCATCCCCCTTTTGGCCTCCCCATCCCACTCGATGAGAGCTACCACTCACTACTCAGTAAAAAACCTTGCACTCATCCCCCAAGCCCACGTGTGATCCGATTTTTCCAGTACACTAGAGCAAGAACCCCAGGATACAGAAAGCCCTCTGTCCTTGCGATAAGGCAGAGTGTCTAACTGAGCTGATTTACACAAGCCACCTACCGACAGCTAAACTGAAAGGGCACCCTGTAACACGCCCACTGGGGCTTCAGGAGCTGTAAACATTCATCCCTAGATGCTGCTGTAGGGTCAGATCCCCACAACCTACCTGTCTGCATGTGCACCCTAGAGGTATGAGCATGGGGGCAACGAAGAAGCGAGCCACACCCCAATTGCATACTCTGTGAGGGAGATAAGGGAACTTTTCACGGTTCAATAATGCTTTCTTATATGTTTTAAACATTTAATCATAAATTGTATTCAATCAACATAAAACAGATTAACTGCTATGAGTTTTTCTGCACCAAAGAATACTATGAAGTAACTTTAGTTATTCCAGCTCATAAGGAAATGGACAATTTTTTATTAGGAAAAAAAATCTTATAACTTGAAATCAGTGATCCTTGTTCTGATCATGAGAACTAAACTGAATATACTGAGTTGTTTAACAGGTCCAAGTCTTTGTGAGTCTTCAAAGAGTCTGATTTTATTAGAGCAAAATATCACTCCTATTTTTAGAAATAAATGTGTACCCTTATTTAAAAGCATTAGTTTTGACATACCTACTCTCCTGTTGTTCAACTTCCATAATTATTCCACTGTCTATTTTTTATTTAGAGATGCAAATATTGACCTTAAGTGTTCCCAAATGTATCCAAACCTGCTTCCAGAATAAACATTGCAGACATACTGCAATCTGAGCATTGCCAGAATAAAGCACATAACAATTAACATTCTCCAGTCACTTCACAAAATCATGTTTCCAAGATGCTCCTGGAAGTGTAGAAGCCACAAAACCAGCCACCCTGCTCTCTCACCATCACATTAAATGAGAACATGTAGTTAATAAAATGTATCCCGCCTGATCCATCAGCACATTCTGCTGCTGCTACCTTTGAAACGTGTCCAGAATCCAACCACCGTCACTACCTTGCTGCAAGCAACCATCTCCCACCCAGATTACTACAATTGCCTCCTAACTGGTCTCCAACTTCTCTGCTTGAACTCCCCACAAATATTGTTCAGCAATGAAACTGGAGTGATCCGGATAAAACTGTATCAGTTTATGTCACTCCTATGCTCAAATCCTTACTGTCTCAGATCAGTAAAACCTCGTCTTTACAGTGATCAAAAAAGGTCCTGTTACGGTTGGGTGTGGTAGCTCATGTCTGTAATCATAGCACTTTGGGAGCTGAGATGGGAGAATTGCTTGAGCTCAGGAGTTTGAGGCCAGCCTGAGCAATATAGGGAGCCCTTGTCACTATAAAAAATAAAAATTAATTAGCTGGGCATGGTGGTGTACCCCTGTGGTCCCAGCTGCTTGGGAGGCTGAGGTGGAAGAATCACTTGAGCCTGCAGTGAACCATGATTGTGCCACCGCACTCCAGCCTGGGCAACAAAGCGAAAACCCCGTCTCAAAAATAAATAAATGTCCTATTAATATTTGCTGTATCTCTTCCTTCATTTCTCTCCATAGCACTTTTTATCTCTGATTATATATTCTGCTTAGTCATTTGCTTATTAT
>NW_016107377.1:2351885-2355634 GCF_001604975.1 Cebus imitator
AGGATAAAAACATTATGAGAGCAAGAATTTTATCTGCTTTTTGCTTATCCTTCAACTGCAATGGTGCTAGGCACTTGGTTAGATTTAAGTTCATGTAAATTTATTTCAACAAATGATGACTGAATGAATGGATGTTCTTCTAAAAGTCATAAGACGCGCAGACAATGGTTCTGCCATTTTAACTTGAGATTTCTCCCTTTCTCTGTAATATTAATATTAATAAAAGCAAAAGGCAGAATTGTAAGTCAACTGACAGAAGAATCATAAAGATCCTTGTAGGTGGGAAAGAGTTAGGGTCCAGAAATAAGATTTTAGAGGGACTTTTTCTGTCCCTGAAAATTTCCGTTGATAAGTATAACCTTACTGTAGCCTATACAGTTTTTATTAGTTTAGTCAATGCATTTTTTCTCTACTCTTGTGGCCAATTACCATTGGTAGAGTTTTCAGAAATATTTATATTTATATCAGAGTCTTTAAACATTTTTTAAATTAATTTATTTTTATTATACTTTAAATTCTGGGATACATGTGCAGAATGTAAAGGTTTGTTACGTAGGTATACATGTGCTATGGTGGTTTGCTGCACCCATCAACCCACCGTCTACATTAGGTATTACTCCTAATGCTATCCCTCGCCTTGCTCCCTACCACCCAACAGGACCCTGTATGTGATACTTCCCTCCGTGTGCACATATGTTCTCATTGTTCAACTCCCACTTTTGAGTGAGAACATGCAGTGTTTGGTTTTTGATTTCTGTGTTAAGAACGATGGTTTCCAGCTTTATCCTTGTCCCCGCAAAAAACAAGAACTCCTTTTTTTTTGAGATAGACTTTTGCCCTTGTTGCCCAGGCTGGAGTACAGTGGCGTGATCTCCACTTACTGCAACCTCTGCCACTCAGGTTCAAGCGATTTTCCTGCCTCAGCCTCCCGAGTAGCAGGGATTATAGGCATGCGCCATCACATCCGACTACTTTTTTTTTGTATTTTTAGTAGAGATGGGGGTTCTCCATGTTGGTCAGGCTGGTCTCGAACTCCCGACCTCAGGTGATCCACCCACCTGAGCCTCCCAAAGTGCTGGGATTACAGGCGTGAGCCAACGTGCCTGGTCTCATTCTTTTTTAAAGTATTCCAGGATGTATATATGCCACATTTCTCTATCATTGATGGGCAGGTGGGTTGGTTCCAACTCTTTGCTATTGTGAATAGTTCTGCAATAAACATATGCATGCACGTGTCTTTATAGTAGAATGACTTATAATCCTTTGGGTATGTATCCAGTAATGGGATTAATGAGTCAAATGTTATTTCTGGTTCTAGATCCTTGAGGAATCGCCACACTGTCTTCCACAATGGTTGAACTAACTTACATTTCCATAAACAGTATAAAGCATTCCTGTTTCTCCACATCTTCTCCAGCATGTTGTTTCTTGACTTTTTAATAATCACCATTCTAACTGGCATGAGATGATATCTCATTGTGGTTCTGATTTGCATTTCTCTAATAACCAGTGATGATGAGCTTTTAAAAATATGTTTGCTGGCCACATAAATGTCTTTTTTTGAGAAGTGTCTGTTCATATCCTTTGCCCACTTTTAATGGGGTGGTTTTATTTCTGGTAAATATGTTTAAGTTTCTTGTAGATTCTGGATATTAGCCATTTGTCAGATGGATATATTGCAAAAATTTTCTCCCATTCTGTAGGTTGCTTGTTCACTCTAATGATAGTTTCTTTTGCTGTGCAGAAGCTTTTTAGTTTAATTAGATCCCATTTGTCATCTTTGGCTTTTGTTGCCATTGCTTTTGGTGTTTTAGTTATGACGCTTTTGACCATGGCTATGTCCTGAATGGTATTGCCTAGGTTTTCTTCTAGGATATTTGTGGTTTTAGGTCTTATGTTGAAGTCTTTAATCCATCTTGAGTTAATTTTTGTATAAGGTGTAAGGAAGGGGTCCAGTTTCGTTTTCTGCATATGGCTAGCCAGCTTTCCCAGCACCATTTATTAAACAGGAATCTTGTCCCCATTGCTTGTTTTTGTCAGGTTTGTCAATGATCAGATGGTTTTAGATGTGTGGTGTTATTTCTGAGGCCTCTGTTCTGTTCCATTGGTCTATATATCTGTTTTGGTACCAGTACCATGGTGTTTTGGTTCCTGTAGCCTTGTAGTATTGTTTGAAGTCAGGTAGCGTGATACTTGCAGATTTGTTCTTTTTGCTTAGGATTGTCTTGGCTATGTGGGCTCTTTTTTGGTTCCAAATGAAATTTAAAGTAGTTTTCTCTAATTCTGTGAAGAAAGTCAGTGGTAGCTTGATGGGAAAAATCAATGGTAGCTTAATGGGAATAGCTTGAATCCATCAATTACTCTGGGCAGTATGGCCATTTTCATGATATTGATTCTTCCTATTCATAAGCATGGGATGTTTTTCCATTTGTTTGTGTCCTCTCTTATTTTCTTGAGCAGTGGTTTTAGTTCTCCTTGAAGAGGTCCTTCACATCCCTTGTTAGTTGTATTCCTAGGCATTTTATTCTCTTTATAGCAATTGTGAACGGGGGTTTACTCATGATTTGGCTCTCGATTTGCCTATTATTGATGTATAGGCATGCCTGTGATTTTTGCACATTGATTTCGTATCCTGAGACTTTGCCGAAGTTGCTTATCAGCTTAAGAACTTTGTGGGCTAGGACAATGGAGTTTTCTAAATACACAATCATGTCATCTACAAATAGAGACAATTTGACTTTCTCTCTTCCTATTTAAATACACTTTATTTCTTTCTCTTGCCTGATTGCCCTGGCCAAAACTTCCAATACTATGTTTGGTGAGAGAGGGCATACTTGTCTTGTGCTGGTTTTAAAAGGGAATGTTTCCAGCTTTTGTCATTCAGTATGATATTGGTTGTGGGTTTGTCATAAATAGCTCTTATTATTTTGAGATATGTTCCATCAAACCTAGATTTTATTGAGTGTTTTTAGCATAAAGTTCTGGTGAATTTTATTGAAGGCATTTTCTGCATCTGTTGAGATAATCATGTGGTTTTTGTCACTGATTCTGTTTATGTGATAGATTACATTTATTGATTTAGTATGTTGATCCAGCCTTGCATCCCAGGGATGAAGTTGACTTGACCATGGTGGATGAGCTTTCTAATGTGCTGCTGGATTCGGTTTGCCAGTATTTTATTGACGATTTTCACATCGATGTTCATCAGGGATATTGGCCTGAAATTTTCTTTTTTTTTGTTGTGTTTCTGCCAGGTTTTGGTATCAGGATGATGCTGGCCTCATAAAATGAGTTAGGGAGGAGTTCCTCTTTTTCTGTTGTTTGGAATAGTTTCAGAAAGAATGGTACCAGCTCCTCTTTGTATCTCTTGTAGAATTTGGCTGTGAATCTATCTGTCCTGGGCTTTTTTTGGTTAATAGGCTATTAATTACTGCCTCAACTTCAGAACTTGTTATTGGTCTATTCAGGGATTCAGATTCTTCCTGGTTTAGTCTTGGGATGTTGTATCTGTCCAGGAATCTATCCATTTCTACTAGCTTTTCTATTTGTGTAGAGGTATTTATAGTATTGTCTGATGGTAGTTTGTATTTCTGTGGGATCAGTGGTGATACCCCCTTTATAATTTTTTATTGTGTCTATTTGATTCTTCTCTTTTTATTTCTTTATTAGTCTGGCTAGTGGTCTATTTTCTTATTCTTTTCAAAAAACCAGCTCCTGGACTCATTGATTTTTTTTTTTTTTTTTTTTTT
>NW_016107377.1:2355785-2390326 GCF_001604975.1 Cebus imitator
AGCTGGGACTACAGGCATGCACCACCATGCCCAGCTAATTTTTTCGTATTTATAGTACAGACATAGTTTTGCCATGTTGGACAGACTGCTCTCAAACTCCTGACCTCGGGTGATTTGTCTGCCTCAGCTTCCCAAAGTGCTCGGATTACAGGCGTGAGCCACTGTGCCCAGCCAAATTCACTGATTTTTTTTTAATCGTTTTTCATGTCTCTAACTCCTTCAGTTCTGCTCTGATCTTAGTTATTTTGTGTCTTCTGCTAGCTTCTGAATTTGTTTGCACTTGCTTCTCTAGTTCTTTCAATTGTGATTTTAGGGTGTTGATTTTAGATCTTTCCTGCTTTCTCCTGTGGGCATTTAGTGCTATAAATTTCACTCTAAACACCACCTTAGTGTGTCCCAGAGATTCTGGTACATTGTGACTTTGTTCTCATTGGTTTCAAAGAACTTATTTATTTCTGCCTTAATTTTGTTATTTACCCAGTAGTCATTAAGAAGCATGTTGTTCAGTTTTCATGTAGTTGTACCATTCGAGCGCGTTTCTTAACCCTGAGTTCTACTTTGACTGCACTGTGGTCTTAGAGACTGTTATGATTTCTATTCTTTTGCATTTCCTGAGGAGGGTTTTACTTCCAATTATGTGGCCAATTTTAGAATAAGTGTTATGTGGTGCTGAGAAGAATGTATATTCTGTTGATTTGTGGTGGAGAGTTCTCTAGATGTCTATTAGGTCCGCTCGGTCCAAAGCTGAGTTTAAGTCCTGAATATCCTTGCTAATTTTCTGTCTCATTGATCTGTCTAATATTGACAGTGGAGGTGTTAAAATCTCCTATTTTTATTGTGTGGGAGTCTACGTCTCTTTGCAGGTCCCTCAGAACTTGCTTTATGAATCTGGATGCTCCTGTATTGGGTGCATATGTATTTAGATAGTTAGCTCTTCTTGTTTCATTGATCCCTTTATCATTATGTAATGCCATTCTTTGTCTTTTTTTGATCTTTGTTGGTTTAAAGTCTGTTTCATCAGAGATTAGGATTGCAACCCCTGCTTGTTTTTGCTTTCCATTTGCTTAGTAAATCTTCCTCCATCCCTTTATTTTGAGCCTATGTGTGTCTCTGCACCTAAGATGAGTCTCCTAAATACAGCACACTGATATCTCTTGACTTTGTATTCAGTTTACCAGTGTGTGTCTTTTGATTGGGTCATTCAGTCTGTATACATTTAATGTTAATATTGTTATGTGTGAATTTAATCCTGTCATTATGATGCTAGCTGGTTATTTTGTCTGTTAGTTGATGCAGTTTTTTCACAGTGTCAATGGTCTTTACATTTTGGTACGTTTTGCAGTGGCTGGTATTGGTTTTTCTTTCCATATTTAGTGCTGTCTTTAGGAGTTCTTGTAAGGTAGGCCTGGTGGTGATGAAATCCCTCAGTATTTGCTTGTCTGTAAAGGATTTCATTTCTCCTTTGCTTATTAAGTTTAGTTTGGCTGGATATGAAATTCTGGTTGAAAATTCTTTTCTTTAAGAATGTTAACAACTGGCCCTCACTCTATTCTGGCTTGTAGGATTTCTGCAGAGAGATCTGCTGTTAGTCTGATGGGCTTCCTTTTGTGGGTAACCCAACCTTTCTCTCTGGCTGACCTTGACATTTTTTCCCTCATTTTAACCTTGGTGAATCTGACAATTATGTGTCTTGGGGTTGCTCTTCTCAAGGAGTATCTTTGTGGTGTTCTCTGTATTTCCTGAAATTAAATATATTGGCCTATCTTGCTAGGCTGGGGAAGTTCTCCTGGATAATATCCTGAAGAGTGTTTTCCAACTTGGTTCCATTCTCTCCATCACTTTCAGGTAAACCAATCAAATGTAGGTTTGGTCTTTTCACAGTCCCATATTTCTTGGAGGCTTTGTTTGTTCCTTTTCATTCTTTTTTCTCTAATCTTGTCTTTAGGCTTTATTTCATGAAGTTGATCTTCAATCTCTGATATGCTTTCTTCTGCTTGATTGATTCAGCTATTGAAACTTGTGTATGCTTCGTGAAGTTCTCATGCTGTGTTTTTCAGCTCCATCAGGTCATTTATGTTCTTCTTTAAATTGGTTATTCTAGTTAGCTGCTACTGTAATCTTTTATCAAGGTTCTTAGGTTCCTGGCATTGGGTTAGAATATGTTCCTTTAGTTCAGAGTTTGTTATTACCCACCAGAAGCTTACTTCTGTCAATTCATCAAACTCATTCTCCATCCAGTTTTTTGCTCCTTTGCTGGTGAGAAGTTGTGATCCTTTGGAGAATAAGCAGCATTCTGGTTTTTGGAATTTTCAGTTTTGTTTTTTTTTTTTTTCTTTTTGAGATGGCGTCTTGCTCTGTCATGCAGGCTGGACTGTAGTGGCACAATCTTGGCTCACTGCAACCTCCACTTCCCAGATTCAAGTGATTCTCTTGTCTCAGCCTCCCGAGAGCTGGGACTACAGGCATGTGCCACCACACCTGGCTAATTTCTTGTATTTTTAGTAGAGAGGGGTTTCACCATGTTAGCCAGGATGGTATCAATCTCCTGACCTTGTGATCTGCCCACCTTGGCCTCCCAAAGTGCTGGGATTACAGGCATGAGCCACTGTACCTAGTGTGGAATTTTCAGTCTTTTTGCAGTGGATTTTCCTCACCTTTGTGATTTCCTCACCTTTGTGGATTTATCTATCTTTGGTCATTGATGTTGGTGACCTTTGGAAGAGACTTTTGCGTGGGCATCCTTTTTGTTGATGTTGATGCTATTGCCTTCTGTTTGTTAGTTTTCCTTCTATCAGTCAGGCCCCTCTTCTGCAGGTCTTCTGGAGTTTGCTGGAGATCCACTCCAGACCCTATTTGCCTGGGTATCACCAGTGGAGGCTTCAGAACAGCAAAGATTTCTGCCTGCTCCTTCCTTTGGAAGCTCTGTCCCAGAGGGGCACCCACCAGATGCCAGTCAGAACTCTCCTGTATGAGGTATCTATTGAACCCTGCTGGGAGATTTCTCCCAGTCCAGAGGCACGGGGGTCAGGGACCCACTTGAGGAGGCAGTCTGTCCCTTAGGAGAGCTTGAGTGCTGTGCTGGGAGATCTGCTAATCTCTTCAGAGCCAGCCAGCAGGAACATTTAAGTCTGCTGAAGCTATGCCCACAGCCATCCCTGCCCCCAGGTGCTCTGTCACTAGGAAATGGGAGTTTTATCTATAAGCCTCTGATTAGGGCTGTTGCCTTTCTTTCAGAGATGTCCTGCCCAGAGAGCATGGATCTAGAGATACAGTCTGGTTATAGCAGCTTTGTCATGCTGTGGTGGGTTCTGCAGCAAATTCAAACTTTCTGGCAGCTTTGTTTACATTGTGAGGGGTAAACTGCCTACTCAAGCCTCAGTAATGGCGGACACCCCTCCCTACACCAAGCTTGAGCCTCCCAGGTTGACTTCAGACTGCTATGCTGGCAGCGAGAATTTCAAGCCAGTAGATATTAGCTTATTGGGCTCTGTGGGGGGTGGCATCTGCTGAGGAAGAGCACTCTGCTCCCTGGCTTTAGCCCCCTTTCCAGGGAATGAACAGTTTTGTCTCACTGGTGTTCCAGGTGCCACTGGGATACAAAAACAAAAAAAAAAAACTCCTGCAGCTCCCCTCGGGTGGTAAAGGCAAGAGGAGACTCCCTCGGGTGGTATAGGCATCCACGTGAGTAACCTGGTCTGCGGATGACTAAGGCTGTGAGAAAAGCATGGCATCTAGGCCAGATAGTGCCGTCCCTCATGGCACAGCCTCTCACAGCTTCCTTTGGCTAGTGGAGGAGTTCCCCAACCCCTTGTGCTTCCTGGGTGAAGTGACACCCCATCCTCCATGGGCTGCACCTCCTGTCTAACCAGTCCCAGTGAGATGAACTGGGTACCTCAGTTGGAAATGCAGAAATCACCCGCCTTCTGCAATGGCCTTGCTGGGAGCTGCAGACCGGAGCTGTTCCTATTCGGCTGTCTTGCCAGCCCTCCTATGTCAGAGTCTTAATCTTGCTTGTATAAGCTCATTCTGATGAGTTTTTTTGTGGGGGGAAATGGGGATAAAGAGGGAGAATACTGTGTAATGAATAATGAATCTACTCTTCAGATAACAACTTCTGAAAACTACCTTGAAAGGAGGATTATACCTGGTGGTATTTAATCAAACAATATGGTACTGTCATTTTTTCATCATCCTGAGAAGAAATGAGAAGCAGAAAATACACTCTAATTTGCAGGGTCAATGATTTCCTTACATTTCATGAAAATACCAAGTTACTATACAAAGCTGAACATATTTGGTACTCTAAAAATTGAACTATCTGGGAAGAGTCAACTTAAAACACCGGCTGTCAGTTATCCTGTGAAGACCAAAAGAAATACCAGTATTTTCCTTATGTCTTTTGAAAGAATGTGGAGGAGATGCAAAAAGCACTTTCAGAGTAGTACTGGAATCACTATTGAAAAAGGAAATAGAATGAAGCTTCCATTAAGTCACTCACCTAAAATTTCGCTTTTACCAAAGAAGCATCTCAACCACGGGGTGGTGGAGGGGAAGGTGATTAGAAACCTAGATAATTGAAGAAATTAAGAAGCAACTAAATGGGCTATACAGATGGATGGTGCAGACTGCATGGCAATGTTATTATTAGTTGAATATTTACTGTATAGTAGGCATAGTACTTAACTACTTGATATCACAATCTCATCTAATTCTTACGCTAAACCTGAAAGACAGGTATTGTTAGTCTCATTACACAAATAAAGAAAGTGAGATTTATGTAGGTCAAGTAACTTGAACAGGACTGTCGAGGAAGGGTTGACTAAAAAGTCCAATATCCTAACTCAAATGTCATACCATCTCTACATTGCTCCTTTAAGACCGAATACTTCGCTGGATTTTCCTCATCATAGTAACTTCTCTCATAAAAGCACTAAAGGGACTCTGCTCTTACGTCCAGTTCTCAGTCTTCCATCTGTCTGTATGCAACTTCAGAGATCAAGTGAATCATTCCAATCACCAAATGAGTTTCATTTTGTTGCATATTTATGGACTCTTATCTGACCCATTATCTGCTATCTAAAAACAGAACAAAACAAAACCTTGTCCTTGATCACAAGAAAGACCTTTTGCTCATGCTACCTTGGAAGGCTGTTTGGCAGTATCCATTAAAGCTGAGTGTATGTACATCCTAACCCAACAATTCCACTCCTTGGTGTGTACTCACAGAAGTGCGTAGGTACGTTAACCAAGAGACAAGTTCAAGAAAGTTCACAGGATTCACAGGAACAGTATTCATAATGGCCTTCTGAAAACTAGAAACAACTCAAATAACCATCAACAATAGACTGGGAGAATGGAAAACCAAACTATGCCTAAATGCAATGACATGGATGAATCTCCTAGACATAATGATGAGTGAAATAAGTTAGACAGAAAAGAGTTTGTATTGTACATTTCCGTATATATAAAGTTCCAAAACAAGCAAAACTAAATGACGGCATTAAAAGTCAGGAAAGTGCTTACTCTTCAGAGTGTAGTTAGTGGAAAAGGGCAGCAAAGGGGAAGAGGGTTTCTGAAATGCAGATATTGTTCCATTTTTGTTCATTTTAAAAATCCGGGTGCTAGTTATTATTATGTCCATTTTTTGAAAAATCATTAAGTTCTACACTAATTTTTGCAAATTTTCTTTTATCTGTTATTATACCGCAATAAAAAGTTATTTTAAAGAACGCAATGTTTTATTCTTGGTGAGTTAATAGCATAATATTTACACTATAAATGTTAATACATTTAGATTCTTTCTTATCTTGCTAAACAGATAAAGGCAGATAATAAGATATAGGTTTTTTTAAAAAATGATTTTCATTTTAGTTACTGACTAAAAGACAATCAAAAGAGAGTTTCACCCATCTTAATATAAGAAAATGCATTTTTAAACTGCAGTTGCAAATCCCATTGCCATCCATCATCCTGGAATTAACCTATGTGATCACATATTCAGGTTTATGCAAATATTTTAAATAAAACTATTAATAATTAGCAGTTGTTCACTCAGGCTACATTGTCAATGTCTATAAAATTCTTCTCTTTTCTGCTAAGTTAACTTTATGTGCTTAACCTCAGAATGAATGAAGAAATCTTGAACATCATATAGCTTAGGAAAGCATGTCATGATATGTCTTCTATGCATAAAATTTCAAACTCAACGTCTTTCTTTTTCACTTTGTGATGGGATCTTTGAGTAAAACACATTGCACGTGAATATTTTTAAAAATCAGAATGTTAAACTTTGAAAAAACACTTTCTACCTGAGAGTTTCCTATTCTTCCATTTATAACTAAACATTGACTTGTAACCTCAAAATTTAAATTTTTTTTAAAAACAGAGAATATGACACAAACAAATACCTATGGATAATCTACTTAAGACTATGTTACCAGTTCTTAGAATATGTCATCACATATGAAAGAATAGCTTTTGATATAAATATTTTATTAACTACAAGAAGGAAACGGGCAAAAGAAAACACAGACATGCAGGAAGTAAAAGTTTATTCAAAAATTTCCTTTGTAAAATAATTCTTGACAAAGATGAGTTAGTGGAAAGAATAAATATCCTGAGGCACACTACAATATTGTTTCCAACAGATTATTCTGAAAAGCTATTTCATTGGTAAGGGATGTTACCATTTACTTTCCTGAATATCATGATGCTATGATTACAAGCCATCATTTGAAAAGTTTTCCAACTTCCTTAAACAGCTATAGAGTAAAGGTTTAAGGGGAGAAAAAGTAGTATCTATGATATTCTTATTAATATTAATGAACATTATGGCCTTTCAAACACTGATTATAAGTCACAGTTGACAAGTAATGGGAAGGCTAATAAATTTACTTAGCTTCTCTGTAGCATAAATGTTGCTAGTCTTTTTAACTGAAATTAGAAATTCATGTATCTTTAAGATCAACTTTGAATCTAGGTTCCGGAAAACCTATGGACAATGTTCCAATGCCATAGGAGCCACCATTCAGGCAGACAACTTTAGAAAGTCACCATTCCAGTGAACTGAAGGGCAGAGATACCACTCTATGAAAAGTGACTGAGAAATCCCATATAGCCGGTTATGATTAAGCACATTAATTTTATTCCCTTTTCTATAATGAATACTATAGAACCAATCTAGTAAGAAATTAATCTTTCTGCAAAAATTGTAAAGCACTAATAAATATTGGCAAGCTCATACTATACATAATTCAAAAACTGTTAAAATGTCATACTTCTTTCCTATTTTTATGAAATATCATGAAATACTAAACAGTCCAGTACGTAAAAAGTCTATGAATATTTATCAAAACTTTTAGTATTAGCTTATTTTAATATTCTAGAACTCAAAGATGTGAATTTGGTTTATACTTTCAAAGAGTATTGCCCTATAAAATAAGGGAGTTGGAACTGTTCACCATACCAATTTGGATAATCAGGTAGAGTTTCTGGTACAAATAAACAAATATGCTTTGTGAATATTGTGATCACACCATGTTGACTTTGAATAAAGTTTTAGCTCCTAATTCTGTATTATTCCTTTAAGATACATTTAGAAAGGCATTTTACAAACTAATCTGTAAGTAAAACAAGTAGGAGAATTAACATATTATAAATCAGATTCTCTAGCTGTTAAATATTCAGGATTTGTGAACCTATTCTGTGAGCCTCGCAAGTCACTGAACCCTTCTTTATCAAAGCACAGTAAAAATGATGAAAACTCTTACATGCTTACAAATGCCCTGTGACCTTCAGGTATTAGGCAAGTACTAACTAAAGCCATTGAAGAGCAAAAGCCCAGCTGTGCCTGCATATATGATTGTTATTGTTTTAGTAGGCTTAGAAAGAACATTATTATTCTTTATGTAGCTTATACATTGCATCTTTTAAAATTTTATTTTTATATTTAAACTTCTAATTCCTAGTGTGATTAAAATCATTAGACTTTCCTTTTAAGAAAGAGGTATCTGGCCAGGCCCGGGGGCTCACGCCTGTAATCCCAACACTTTGGGAGGCCCAGGTGGGCGGATCACGAGGTCAGGAGTTAGAGACCAGCCTGGTCAGCATGATGAAACTTCACCTCTACTAAAAATACAAAAAATTAGCCAGGCATGGTGGTGTGTGCCTGTAGTCCCAGCTACTTGGGAGGCTGAGGCAGGAGAATTGCTTGAACCCAGCAGGCAGAGGGTGCAGTGAGCCAAGATTGTGCCATTGCACTCCAGCCTGGGCAACAGAGTGAGACTCCATCTCAAAAACAAAAAAAAAAGAAAAAAAGGGCCGGGCGCGGTGGCTCAAGCCTGTAATCCCAGCACTTTGGGAGGCCGAGGCGGGTGGATCACGAGGTCAAGAGATCGAGACCATCCTGGTCAACAAGGTGAAACCCCGTCTCTACTAAAAATACAAAAAATTAGCTGGGCATGGTGGTGCGTGCCTGTAATCCCAGCTACTCAGGAGGCTGAGGCAGGAGAATTGCCTGAACCCGGGAGGCGGAGGTTGCGGTGAGCCGAGATCACGCCATTGCACTCCAGCCTGGGTAACATGAGTGAAACTCCGTCTCAAAAAAAAAAGTGGGCAAAGAACATAAACAGATAAACAGCATTTTTCTAAAGAAGATATACAAATAGCCGATAAGCATATGAAAAAATACTCAACATCACTAATTATCAGAGAAATGAAAATGAAAATCACAATGATATCATCTTATGCCAGTCAGAATAGTTATTATTAAAAAGTCACAAAATAACCGATGTTGGTAAGGATGTAGAGAAAACGGACCACATTGCTTGTAGGAATGTAAATTAGTATAACCTCTATGGAAAACAGTATGGAGATTTCTCAAAGAATTAAAACTAGAACTACCATTCGATCCAGCAATCCCACTATTGGGTATGTGTCTGAAGAAAAATAAATCATTGTATATAAAAAGATACGTGTACTTGCATGTTTATCACAGCACTATTCATAATATCAAAGATATGAAATCTGCATAAGTGTCCATCAGTGGATGATTGGATAAAGAAAATGTGGTATACACATACAATGGAGTATTATTCAGCCCTAAAAAAGAGTAAAATCATGGAAGTATATACACTAAAGCCCAGACTTAACCACTACGTAATATATCCATGTAACAAAACATGAATTGTAACCCTTAAATTTATATGAAAACATTTTTTTAAAAAAAGAAGAATGTTTACCTTAAGAAGCATAGTAATACAAAACTGTCTAGACTATATTAAGCTCATAATCATGTACATAAGCTTATACTTTTGTCCTGCTTTTTAAGACTGTTATAGTTTATATACATTCATACTTCCATTGAAAAGATATACTTCTTATCTGGCAACTTTCCTATTACTGCTAAGATTGTTAAACATTCTGATGAGCAATATAAGATGTATATAGGCGTAATATTGTTTATTTCTTTAAAAGAGTAAATAAATATAGCCACCTAAGAAACTAAACACAATGAAATAAACAAATATAAACACCTAAGGAATTTTACAAACTAATTTCTGAAATATTCTACTGTATAAAAATAAAATTATGACATAATAGCTTTAGTTTATCATTTGTCTCATCATTTGGCAGCAGTCTCAAATATGATAAAGAGAAAGATATCTGATGAATTGAGAAATCAGTTATTATAAAAGTTTCATTTATATTCACTCTTGGAGTGTAATTGCATTAATGTTAAAAACACCCAATTCTAAATTCATTTACTTAATCTTAAAGGTCTTTTATACTGGTAACACAGTGTTACACAGATAGTCTTATTATGAATTTAATTGTGCAAATTTAATCACCCATTTAACTTTGCAGGAATTACATATGCCTTAATATTTTCATTCCTCAGAAATAATAAAATTATAATTAAAATAATTTTTACTGAAAATTCAAATACAACTTTTTGGTCAGTGAGTATTTATGGCTTAATGTCATAGGCAAAAAGAAAAGGAAGAAAACCGTAACCATTTTTAGTAGAAGCTACTTTCTACTTTGGCTTAGTGAAAGATGGGAGTCACTCTACCTCACAAAGCAGTAGGTCAATGATGTGGAACACCATGCAGAGTGGGAACTTGGCAGTAAAAAGAGTGAGAAACCACTGGGATGCATACATATGAGCTTCCAGGTTCAGATCACAAAAATGGCTATGCAGGTCCGGTAGCTGTTCCTGCAAGTCAAAGTGGAAAATTTAGCAAGAGGAGCAATGAGAAGCTTGCAGCAGAGCAATGAAGTTCCTGCCACAACTGCAACTTATAAACAGCTTTCTATGATCACTGTAACTCTATTCTAGTATTAGCTATGTTTTATGTAACTGCACAGAAGTGATGAGAGCAGATGAGAATTGGAGATATGACAGAGAATTAAGGAAAATAAAAAAAGACTTCTTATAAACAACTAAGAAAGACCATCTCTTGCTCACTTGACTGTTCTTGTTTCTTGCAAAATGCTCATTTGACCAGAGCAGCTGTAGTCTAATGAGTATCTTGACTCCAGGGTCAAGTCACAGCATCCCCATTCAGGGTTAAATTCCTTTTTCTTTTTTTTTGAGAAAGAGTCTTGTTCTATCATCCAGGCTGGAGCACAGTGGCAAGATCTTGGCTCACTGCAACCTCCACCTCCCAGGTTCAAGCTATTCTCCTGCCTCAGCCTTCTGAGTAGCTGGGATTACAGGCACCCTCCCCCAAGCCTGGTTATTTTTTTTTATTTTTTATTTTTATTTTATTTTTTTACTAGAGTAGGGGTTTCACCCTATTAGCCTGGCTTGTCTTGAACTCCTGACCTCAAGTGATCTGCCCCTCTTGGCCTCCCAAAGTGCTGGGATTACACTTGTGAGCCATTGCACCCGGCCCAGGGTTCAATTGTTAACAAGCTAGAAAAGAAATGTATCTTCTCTTTGGAAACCATCTAATGCCAACATTATTTGGGGTCTATGATATTTCAGTATATTTTCTGAGCCCTTAGAAAACTCCAAAGCGTGACAAACTATTTAGAAATCTGTCTTCAACATATTAAAAATGGCAAAGCAAAGAAATTGTGCAAGGGTGTAATATATAAAATTGGATATCTCCTAAAAATGCCTTTATGGTAACTTTATTTTTTCCAATTTCAACAAGCAAATACTTTCCAAAAGCATGAACAGCAAGGTATAAAGTATTAGTATAGCTATTACCATAACTGAAAGACAAAGGCAAAGACATGTAAAAGCCCACCTTCGTTTTGTTTTCATAAATAGACCACAAAAAGAAGAATAAAAAACAAAATAAACCATTTATTGAACTACATGCTTTCTTTGAAAAGTAGCCAAATGTGCCCATTAGGTACTTCAAATGGAGTGTCCAAATCTCATTCGGTTAACTGAAAAAAAAGTGCTAATAGAAAAACGTGGTTGAGTTTCTTCATAGTATCACGAATTTGTTCTTTGCTTATTTGGAATATTTACTTGATTCTCAAAGCCCTTAGGAATACTGACCTTTGAAAACATATGAACCTTTTTGTAAATAAAAGGTAAAAAGCGAGTAATCCCAAATATTTACTTGGTAGAATTAAATCATTAAAAAGGAGTTTATTGCTGTTAATATCCGTACTTACCAGGTTCTTCTACAGTCCTTTTCCTCCTCAATGCCCATTTGTCATTTTACTTACAGCTCATTTTACATCCCCCCTCCTTTTCTTTTCAATTTTAAAGTCTTCTACCCTCCTACATCCCCTTCTCCCAATACGCTGTTCCTTTAACCTCACTGCAAATTCATCTTCTACTGCCCTGTTCCTCTAATCTTTCAGTCTCCTATTGGCTTCACTTCCCTCTTCAGACACCTACGATCTCCTGGCACTACTTATCAATGAGTTCCTACTAGCATCTGCTCTCACATCCCACCACTCCTTCCTCAACCACTTTACCTTTCCCCAATACGGAATCAATCCATCCATACATTTCCTTAACATTTCCCTTGGATACCCAACACCCCTTTCAGAGAAAGTCATATAAACATGCTGCATAGACCCATTGTAAATTTAAGATCATCAACTTCGGGTGGAACTTGAAAGCTAGTTAAAAATTCCTTTGGTCAGCTTGGGTCAATCACTTTGCCTGTGGTCACAATCTTTTTTATTATGTAATATTTGACATATATAAAAGAATGTATGTTTCTCACATACCTTTACAAATATGTATTATAAAGCACAACAACATTAAGATTAGGAATTCTATTTTAAAAATTTAAAATACGTCCCTACATTACAGTATTTTAGGTATGTTTTATTCTCTTATGAATATCTTTCTGGCTTTTCCAAGTGTTCTGTGTGGACCCAAATAAGGAAGTGGTGCTAATTAGCATGGTGAAAGCTCTTAGGTATTTCAATGTTTACTCTGTAAGTATCTTCATTCCTCTACAAACAATACTTGGCAGTCTCTTAATGATTAAACTCATCAGATTTTCACTTCAAAGTATGTTAAATTGGAACATTTAAAATATGAGACTATTTTTAAAATCGTATAATGGCTAAATAAATGCATTATGATAGATCAATGTAGACGTTAATCTGAAACTAAATCCATTTACATTTTCTGTAATATTCCATTAAACTTCTATAATTCATTATTGCTTACCAACTCTTCGCCTTTTTCTATGACTCGACAAATCCCAGAGTGATGAAAGTTCCTGATTTTTATTTACCTGCATTAGTCTCTCCAACTGGTAGAATTTGCAATGAAGATCTTCAAAGTTGTTTTTGTAGAGGTCTCTCAAACCATAGTCATACATGATTTTCACCAAAACGCAGAATGCTTGCTCCTCTGGCATCTACAGAAAAGTATATACATAAATATATATATATTTTATATATATATATATATAATTATATATAAATATTTACAACATAAATAAGTGGCATTTTGCCAGAATGTCAGAAGTTTCTTCATGTTATTAGTCCTCTGCATAAGTAGCTGAAGGCCTGGAGTGAATGAAGTCCTTCAGAGACTGTCTTTGGCAAAGTGACATGACCTCCTTATTTGAGATGAATTATCCTCTTTTGTTAATTTTAATCATGTTATCATTCATTCATTAGGCCATCTTTAAAAGCAGGGAATACAGTCATGATTAAAAAATCAAAACACACTTATGAGGCCGAGGCAGGTGGATCACTTAAGCCCAGTAGTTTGAGACCAGCCTCACTAACATGGCAAAACCCTGTCTCTACAAAAAATAAAAAATTAGCTGGTTGTGGTGACATGAGCTTGTAGTCCCAGCTACTTGGGAGAATAAGGTGGGAGGATCGCTTGAGCCTGGGAAGCGGAGGTGGCAGTGAGTGAAATCACATCACTGCATTACAGGCTGGGCGACAGAGCAAGACTCTGTCTCAAAAAAGAAAAAAATCAAAACAACGTAAAAGGATCTAAAGGTAAAAGTCTCACTCCTCCCTATTATTATATATATACTAATCCCTGGTACCTACATCTCCCAACCTCTTAATTTCTCTTGTATCCTGCCACTGATTATCTACGCAAATAAAATAATTACATTTCTAATTTTATTTTGTCCCATCCTACATAAAAGATAATATTCTATATACATTGTTATACATGTCGATTTTTTTCCTTAAGGATATCTGTTGTAAATCTTTCTCAGTATATAGAGTTGTCTCTTTATTTGTTTAAAAGCAATTACACAGTATTCCATTATATAGAAGTACTATCATTCATTTAACCAGTTTCCTATTGATACTTGAGATGTTCCTAATTTTTTTTTTTTTTTTTTTTTTTATTTTTTTTTTTTTTTTTTTTTTTTGAGACGGAGTTTCACTCTTGTTACCCAGGCTGGAGTGCAATGGTGCGATCTCGGCTCACCGCAACCTCCGCCTCCTGGGTTCAGGCAATTCTCCTGCCTCAGCCTCCTGAGTAGCTGGGATTACAGGCACGCGCCACCATGCCCAGCTAATGTTTTGTATTTTTAGTAGAGACGGGGTTTCACTGTGTTGACCAGGATGGTCTCGATCTCTTGACCTCGTGATCCACCCGCCTCGGCCTCCCAAAGTGCTGGGATTACAGGCTTGAGCCACCGCGCCCGGCCGAGATGTTCCTAATTTTTTAATCAAATAAAGCTGCAATGAACTTTGTTTATGCATAATTTTGTACATATGCAAATATGCGGTGGGGTACAGCACATTGACAAAAGGGGGAATGCTGGGTGAAAAAATAATGCATTTTAAATTTTGGTAAACAGTGTGAGATTATCCTTCCAGAGTCTTCTTGATGTTGTTACTTTGTGTAAAGTACAGTTTTCAGGGTAACAGCCAGTAAACTCTAATATATTAATTAGCTCTCTCAGAGGTATTTTTATATAAACAGAGAATAAAGTCTGAAGACAAAGGAACAAACCTCTAAACTGTGGTATCAATAGGTAAAAGAATATGGAAAGGGATTCTAGAAATTACGTCAAGCATAAAGAAAAAGTTGTACTTACTCAATGTCCTAAGACGTAACTACTACATAAACAACTACTTTAAATATTATTTCCTTGAAAATTTACTTTTGGTTGATTATGGTATTTCATACATTTGTCAGACTAACTTCATATTTCAATAACTGAATCAAGTAGAGTTCCACTTATCCACTTAGAAATGCAATTGTTTAAAATTTCACACAAATCAGCCACTTCTACTTTCTAATTATAAACCATAAAATACCCAAATTTGTTAAATAACATCTCCTAGAAGTTAAATAAATACACTTCAGTGTTTTCATTTTGATTCTTTAAATATTTGCTTATTTTCTTTTTATCTATGAGTTGTTTGAGACCTTTTCAAAATTTCTGGTCACTGACCTTAGCTGCTCAAGTCAGCAACTAATTTTCAGCTTCCATTTGGTTATTTAGGATATAATTACACTGTATTCTTTACTCCTTTGTCATCAAAGCCTCAAGTGACACTAACTTGAACATATATGGCCCAGAATACTTCTCTTACCAAGTTCTAAGCCTCTTCATCTTCCTCTCAGATCTCTATTCAAATGGCTGTACAAAACAGCTGCATGTAAGATAACTAGCCAGGCCGAGCGAGGTGGCTCACGCCTGTAATCCCAGCACCTTGGGAGGCCGAGGTGGGTGGATTACCTGAGGTCAGAAGTTTGAGACCAGCCTGGCCAACATGGCGAAACCCAGTCTCTACCAAAAATACCAAAATTAGCTGGGCGTGGTGGCGCACGCCTGTAGTTCCACTACTTGGGAGGCAGAGGCAGAAAATTTGCTTGAACCTTGGAGGTAGTGGTGGCAGTGAGCTGAGATTGCCTGGGCGGCAGAGTGAGACTCTGTCCCTCCTCCCCCCCCCCCAAAAAAAAAAGAACTGTAGCCAATCTTAGAGAAACTGATTCATTTAAGTCTCTAAGTAAATGACAATTAATTGAATGCCTTACCATCTGGTATCTTATGAAGGGAATATGTTTTTATTTCTTTGAATGTAGTAAAATCATTAGGGCAAATAAAAGGTTTAAGTGCCTTTTGGCATTCATACATATAGTCACTGAACGGATGAGGTGCAGGCACTGTTCTAGGCTTTGGAGATACAGAGATAAAAGTATAGTGCCTCCCTAAGGGAAGAGTAAACAGGCAACTCTAGTTGAGGTCCATACAGATGCAGAAGTCCTTGGGTGTTGGAAAGGTAAACATCAGAGACAGTTTTGGAGGAGGCTGAGCTAAATGGCCAAAGAGAAACATTCAGCAATCATCCTCCCTCAAGAACACCAAATTGAATAACTATCCATGCAAGAAAGCAACAAAAATCAGGTGAGTGATCATAGTACCTGGTTTTAGTAAGATATAAAGAAAAAGGCACTGAAGAGGGTAGAAAAAGTCTTCCATTGTCTACACCACACCTCTTCCATCCCCATGGCACTGTGCAGAGAAAGAATCCATGCACTTGGGAAAGGGAGAGTGCAGGGATTGTGGGACTTTGCATTGGAACTCATTGCTGCCCTGTCACAACAGAACACAACACAGGGCAGACTTCATCAGGTACTCAAGAAGGAAAGATTTAGACTGGCCCCAGCCAGAGGGGAAACCTCCTGGTAGACCAAAGTATCCTGGAATCCTAAACAAATTTGAAAAGTGGTCTAGGCCATAAGTACTACAATCTTTGGGCAAGTCCTGGTGTTGTTCTGGGCTTAAAGCCAGCGGACTTCAGGTACACAAGATCCAGTGAAACACCAGCTGGGGTAGCCAAGGGAGCAAATAGAAAAAACAACAAAAAAGCAAAAGTATCTATACTTATACCCCTTCCCCAACTCCAGGCAGGGCTTGGGAGATACCCCTTTCCTGCTTGTGGAAAAGAGAGGGAAGAGTAAAGAGGACTTTGTATTGCAACTTGAGTACCAGCTCAGCCACAGTAGCATGAAGCAAAGTCCTGAATCCCCTGAGTCCAGATCCTAGCTCCTGAACAGCATTTCTAGGTCCATCCTGGGCCAGAAGGAAACCTGCAATCCTGAATGGAAAGACCCTGGGGCCTTGAATAAACATCAGCAGTAGCCAGGTAGTAGTCACCAGGTACTGTGCTGGCTTCAGGTGTGACCCGGTGCAGTCACAGCCATAGTAGCCAGTCCCAGCTGTGGTGGCCAGTGCTTGTGTCACCCCATTCCTCAACTCCATGAAGCCCTGCATGAGGAGAAAAAAAGCTCCATTTGGAGGAAAGTAAGAGAAGAGAAAAAGAGATTCTAGGAAAGATGGAATTCTCTCAGATCTCATCCAAGCCCACCAAGGTTGTATCTCAGAGTCTGCAAGAGTTGCAGCATTACTTGGCTTGGGGCATCCCCTAGTGCAGATATGACTGCAGTGACTAAAGAGTTAGATCACAACACTTAATTCCCTGGGTATAAATAAGCCCAGACTATGAAGATTAGAATAAATAACCTCACTTTTCAATGCCCAGATATCAATGAACGTCCACAAGCATCAAGATCACCCAGGAAAACATGACCTCATCAAATGAACTGAACAAAGTACCAGGGAGCAATCCTGGAGTAAGAGATACGTGACATTTGAGAGAATTCAGAATAGCTATTTTGAGGAAGCTCAATGAGCTTCAAGACAATACAGAGAAAAAATTCAGAATCCTATCAGATAAAGTTAACAAAGAGACTGAAATAATAAAAAATAGTTAAGCAGAAATTCTGAAGTTAAAAAATGCAAATGACAAACTTAAAAATACATCAGAGTCTCAACAGCAGATGATCAAGCAGAAGAATTAGTGAACTTGAAGACAGGCTATATGAAAATACATAGAGGAGAAATAAGAAAAAAGAATAAAAAGAAATTAGGCATGCTTGCAATATCTAGAAAATAGCCTCAAAAGGGCAAATCTATGAATTACTGACCGTAAAGAGGAGGCAGGGGAAGAGATCAGGGTAGAATACAAGAAAATAAATGGACTGGAATTGAAAAGTGATACCTAGCGGTAGGGCTGCAGATACCATTATATACCATTTTTATCATACAGATAAAACAGACAATGTAAACAGTTCAAGAGCACAGACACCAATAAAAAGTGGTAAAATAACTAGAAAGTGATGAATTTTGAGTACTTATTAGTTTGTTTTTAACATGAGTTATTTAAGTTTTTATCACTTAATTTTTAACAATGGCTTTGCTTAATAACTGGTTTGCAGAATTCCTGAAAATTTAACAATTGGACCTCAAAAGCTGGTATAATCTGGCTGCAGCATAGCACTGATAGGACCATGATGAAGAGTTAGGACTATATTCTAAGTACAGTGAGAAATCAGTGAAGAGTTTACAGCAGCGGATCTGATTTTTATTTTTAGTAAGGTCACGTAGCTGCTATATGGAGAAGGGTATAGGGAAAAAGATTATACATACAGTTGGTCCTCCATTTCCACTGGGTTCTGCATCTACGGATACAACTAGTCCCAGATTGAAAATATTTACAATAAAAAATAATACAAATAAAATATAACAACTATTTACTTAGCATTTTTATTATATTAGGTACTATAAGTAATCTACAAATGATTCAAAGTATATGAAAGGAGGTGCATAGGTTATATGTGGATAATATGACTATTTTATATAAGAGACTTGGGTCTTTTCAAATTTTGGTGTCTGTGGTATTCCTGGGACCAATTCTTCAGTAGTTCCCAATACTGAGGGACAACTATATTTTGGTTTAGTAAGAATCTATCACTTTTCTTTTGTATAAAGGTATAATCTACAAGAACCTATATTCAATCTTTCCCCTCAAAAGTTTGCCCAGAAACAGATCATGAATATACAAAAGGTGCTGCAGAAGAAAAACATGATTTTGGAATTATACCAATAGATGTGAATTTCAGGTAAGGTTTTAGTTATTCACTGGGTAATCTTGACCAGGTAACCTCTTTTAATACTTAAGATTTTTTTTAATTCTAAAAAATTAGAAATAATAATACCTATGTCATAGGGGTGCTACAAGTATTAAATGAGATATATTTAAGAGACAACATATGCATATTGTTGGCAATCATGAAATGTAAATTTCCCTTCTCTTTCCTTCTTTGAAGACAGAGACTCTGTCTTATACATCAACAACTACCAAAGTGTTTTATACAAAGATACTCGAAAGAATAAATGGATGCATAGGCAAAATTTTTACTCTAAGATCTTTCTACTGTTAAAATTATTTGCTGGAATTTAAGTTCTTAACATGAAGTAGCAAAAATGTGCTGCTTTTCATATGAATGATAGCATCTTTTGCGTATCACTAGGAAGACTGTCCTGCTCCTCCTCCCCATGCTTTTCCTGACTAAAATAGTGACAGCTGCATTTTCAAGGTTCTCCACCTAGTTTTGCATACAAGCTCAGGGTTTATGCATAACTGGTTTGGGGTATACTATATAGCACAGCTCTGCCTTTTAAAATATTACTGATCATTTAAAACTGATCAAAATGGCCCTTTGTTATTTCCCTTTAGCTTGAGGAGACCCTTGCTTTCTCTGAATCCCAAAACTCTTTGTTGTATACCCTTATAGTTATTTGTGTGCTTCTAAACTCTAAACACGACTTTAACATTGTACCCCCTGCTCCACAACACTTAGAATAGAACTTTCAATAAATAACAAGTGTTAAATATTTCTTTAAGATAAACTAGCAAAATTCTCAATACATCTGCCTTTTTAATGAAGTCATACCACACAAGTAGGGCAATCTGTTGGTAACTGCCAAAAAAATGTAGAAGGAAAGTATTGGTGTGAAGGCTAGAAGCAAGGGGTAGCCAAATGCAACTATATTAGCACTCGATTTCTTATAATTCTATCACAAATGCTAAATATAAAAAGCTTTTATATTATCTATATTTTATATTGACTATTAAGCTTGTCCCTAAATTGGCATAAAAAAATCAACCAGGCCAGGTACAGTGGCTCACCCCTGTAATCCCAGCACTTTGTGAGGTCGAGGCAGGTGGACCACGAGGTCAGGAGTTTGAGACCAGCTTGGTCCAACATGGTGAAACCCCATCTCCATTAAAATACAAAAATTAGCTGGGCATGGTAGCACGCACTTGTAATCTCAGCTGCTTGGGAGACTGAGGAGAGTCGCATTTGAACTTGAACCCAGGAGGCAGAGGATGCAGTGTGCCGAGATCGTGCCACTGTACTCCAGCCTGGGTGACAGAGTGAGACTCCTTCTCAAAAAAAAAAAGGAAAAAGAAAAAGAAAATCAATCAAGATCTGAGACTCAATGCTAGGTTGTACTATCAAAACTTCACCTTAGTACATGCAGTTCCTCCACTAGGCAGTATTGTGGTACCTACCTACTTAAAAAAAAGCACTAAAATGATTATTTAACTTATTAGAATGATTAATGCTTCATAGAATAAGATAATTCAAGTTATCACTGATATGCAATTGGTCTAAAGTTACAATAAAAAGAAATAATTGAACAACATATCTTTAAATAAAATATTAAGATATTGGAATATGATGGTCTTTAATATTGAACGTCCATTTTTGCTGTGTACAGAAACTTTATCATCAGCGTTATTTCATTAAGGCAAAGAGGAGATAAACATTAAAATATTATAACTTAAGATATCAAAATATCATCCATGGCTTATGAAATACAAAACAAAATACCTGCCTCACATGCATAATTGAGAACTGAGTGATGTAATCACTGTTTGGTAACAAATGTTGATAATGATCTGCCATCTGTCCTAATTGTGACTGTCACTGAATGGAGACAATCTCCAAGCCCTCACTACTTCTTGTCACTATAAACTATAAAACAAAGTAGTGCTAAGTATTTCAAGTCTTTAAGATGCACATGAAATCATTTACATCAAGGTATTTTTTGAAGTAAAATTATATTTTGAAAATTTAAAGTAATCCCCATAGTGTAAAACAATTTCCTACTTCACATGATTGTGTTTCACATCTTTTTGGAATGATCTACCTTTCTCTATGAAGGAAATGAACACTGGACTGATATTCTGAATTCTCTTAAACAAAAATAAATGGGCTGGGCACAGTGGCTAACATCTGTAATCCCAGCCCTTTGGGAGGCTGTGTGTGATCACTTGAGGTCAGGAGTTCGAGACCAGGTTGGCCGACATGGTGAAACCCCACCTCTACTAAAAATACAAAAATTGGCCAGGCATGGTGGCATGTGCCTGTAATCCCAGCTAGCCGGGAGCTGATGCAGGAGAATCCCTTGAACCTGGAAGGCAGAGGCTGCAGTGAGCCAAGATCTCACCACTGCACTCCAGCCTGGGTCACAGAGCGAGACTGTGTCTCAAAAAAAAAAAGATGAAGACTAGTGACTGTTTTGAAATTCATAAGGTTATTTATTGTGTCTTTATTTTTTGTTTACATATTAAAAAGCAAATAGAATGAAAACATCTAGCCATTTGTCTATTGTCCCTTTAAACCAAATAGCTTAATACATTTAAATTGAATGTCAGTTTATAAGACATAAAATTCTATCACTGTATGATATATTAGTCTCCGATGTGTAATTCATTCAAATTAGTTGGACCAGGGGCCAAAACAAAATTGGCTGTGCAAATAATTGTTAATTTAAAAATAACAGCAGCAGTTACCATTACTAGACATATTCATTCATGACCCCATTTGATCCTCAGAAAAATCCTGCAAGGTAGGCATTATTTTTACATTTCAAATATAATACTACTGAGGTTCAGAGAAATTAAACGACTTGCCAATAACTACAGGTCTATTAAGTAAAGCCTGGTTTTAGTCTCATGACTGCACTATTTTTGTGCCAGGTACAAAATATGTAAGACTCTTTACACTCATTTTAAGGTACTCATGCTCATTAAAACCCTAGAAGGATAACAAGAAACTAAGGCTCAGTTTAAGAAACTTGCCCCAAATTATATAACTTAAAAGGTATTAAACCACAATCCAAATTCACAGTTGTACTTTTCAGTATCCCTTGAAAGAGTTCAGCTTCAAAAAGGCAGAGAGACATAAGATAGTAGTTAAATATTTTCAAATAGGTAAAATGTTTGTGTATAGTAGGACACAGGGAGATGCCGGAAAATGGCTCAAAAGCACTTGATAAGAACTCAGAATAGGAAAACGAATGCTTCTTTCATTGAACTAGAAGGAAAAATGATTTGGAAGCATAGGACTTATTTTTTAAAATACACTAAAAATCTTGTAGTAAGTATATCGCCCAAGATGATGTGATGTACCTGTCTAGCACCCTATCGTTCCATCATCTGATATCGAAACCCCTCCTCCTATAGGAAAATCATTCCATTGTTTAGGAGGGGCTGATGGAGTTCACTGTCTGCACTGAGCTGGACTAAAGACCTGGGCTGTGACAATTAGAATACCCTACCCAACCAGGCCAGAATCCAACAGGAAGAAAAATAGAGGGAGTTGTCATTTTAAATAAATGCAGGAGCTATAGCAAAAGACAGTCCCTTCTAAATGAAGTAGCAAAAAATAGTCCCTTTTAAATAAAGTTTCCCAGATCATACGAATCCAGGCCAGTCAACAGTCATTTTGCCCACATTTTTGTCTACGAACATAAGTAAGGCAACAAAATTCAAGAGAAGCAGAGATACAGATTCCTGATGACAAAATATGAACTCTGGAGTGCAATCAGGCGAAAAATCATATCAGACTCTAGATTTCCCAGTTATATAAGTCAACTCCATCACACGCAGCAGAAAGAATCTTGAATATAGTATCACAAACACTTAACTTATATATATACTGTACACATATATGACAGAGGCTTCAAAATGAAATCTTTATCTTGTCACCTTAGACTCTGGAATTGTTAGCAGGCAATTCTGCTTATTTACATACATTGGTTAAATCTTATCCCAAACCTAGCTTTTTGGGGAGATATGTTTAAAAATTTATAATTTTTAATATTATTTTGCTCCGAAATACATCAAACAGAAAAATACATAAAAGTTAAATGTACATTTTAATTAATAATTGATTATAAACTAAAAAAAGTATAAAGGATGCATCTAACCACAATCTAGGTTAAGAAAGAATACTGTCAATAGCCCTGAAAATCCCTGTGTCTCTTTTCAGTCATGATTCCCAGTTTCTCCCTACAGAAATCACTTTCCTAACTGTTAGTTATCATTTTGTTGGTGTTCTTTATAGTTTTTCCACCTATGTAGCATCCTAAAAATAGAATTTAGTTTTGCCTGTTATTGAACTTTATGTAAAATGGAATCATACCAAATATAATGCTGTACTTTGCTTTTCTTAAAACTAAATCTTATGTTTACATGATTCATTTATATTAACCAATGTAGCGTAAAACATTCATTTCCATTGCTGTATGGCATTTATGCTCTAAGAATACCATGATTTAGCCATCTTACTGTCTACTTACAATTCTAACATTGGACATTTTAGTAGTGGACATCTGAGTTGCTTCAGTGCTTTGGCTGTTATAAACAATATTAGGACAAAAATAATACATGTATTTTGACATACACATGCATAAATTCGACTAAGATATATCTAGGGGTAAAACTTCTCAGTGTGCATATCTTTATTATACAAAGCCAAACCAGTTTCCAAAGGAATTGCGCCTAGTCGTAGTTTTTTTTAAAAAACTCAGTAGTTTAAAGGCTAGATTATTCAAACATAATTCTACTTCCAGTTGGAAGGCTTCTATAAATGCTAATATTAGTTTATATACAGTAATTTAACCTTAAAAATGAGCATAATCTTCTGAATGTCTAAAAAGGTACATGTTCAATTAAAAGATTTAAAACTACTTTACAATAAATATGGTAGAAAAATATATTGGGTTATAAATTATCTAAAATATTTTATATAATTTTTAGAATAAGTGAAATATAATCAGGTCATAATTTATTATGCCTCTAAGAGGTAAAGACTAATATTATGATTATGAAATTACAAATTATTATCGCATATTTGATTTCAAAGGCAGTTGAACATTATAATGGTTGCAGGAAATCTGTACTACAACATTCTCCAACTGTAAATGACAAATTTCTTATGATTTCGTAAATGGATATGAGTCTCCTGTGATAAACATTTAATTCTTCCACTGCCTAAACTATTACATGTTACAAAGCTATTGTCAAAGCATCTAGAAATTTCCAAGTACAAGGAGAGGCTAATTATTTCTTTAAACTACTTAGACATGAAAAGATCCTAAAAATTCAAAACTGTTTTTGAACATACTTTCATTTTTGGTCTTTCTTCCTTCTCAGGCAATGAATGTGAAATATAAATGACCATGAGTGAGGAAAGGACAGCAACCCAAAAAGAAGCAGGCTCTGACAATGATTAATATGGAGCTGCCAAAGGATGTCTGGCAGCAAAAAGAAGAAGCAATAGCTTATGTAACTGATAACAAATTAGTCAGTAAGACTAATAATGTATCTCCCTGGAACCTGAGATACTGTGTTTGATGAATTGTTTAAACCAATCCACATTCTTCTATAAAGCAGGGAGACAAAAATATAGTAAAAAATAAATTACAGTTAACTTCTATTATTCAAATTGGTTGAAAGAACGGGTTGGTCAGTAAATGGAATATGCTAATTAACAGAATTTTCAAACATACTGCCAATTAAAAATTAGAATATAATATGTTTTTCACTAACACCATGCTGAATATCAGTTCATCTTTCCTTAAGGATTCTAAAAGGATTCCTATATTTCAAGTAATTCTTATAAGCCATGACAACACTGGCTAATTCTATTAAGGCAGAAAGTGTGAGAGACTAGACTGAATTGCTGTTCCTTTTGTGACTTATACACTGGAAGCTATCTTGTTGAACTTCACAAAGCCTGACTCACCACATGGCCTTATAACAGTAGAGTACATAACCATAGAAAAAAAATTCTGGGTATTTGAGCTCTCTAGTTATTTGAATCTCTTTCTTTCTTTGGGGGTGGGGGTGGGGAGGGTGTTTCCAAATAATTATGAACTTACAATTAACCCAAACTTCTGTCAAATCTCAAAACAGATTTCTCAGAGGGACATTCTTCTCACTGAACATTAATAAATATATTACAGTATGTTAAATAGGGCTACAGGTAAAAAATGCTAAACTGTGGTATATTCAAAGATGACTTTGTGGCCGGGCTCAGTGACTCATGCCTATAATCCCAGCATTTTGGGAGGCTGAGGTAGGCAGATCATGAGGTCAAGAGATCGAGACCATCCTGGCCAACATGGTGAAACCCTGCCTCTACTTTAAAAAAAAAAAAAAATTAGCTGGGTGTGGTGGCATGCACCTGTAGGCTCAGCTACTTAGGAGTCTGAGGCAGGAGAATCACTTGAACCCAGGAGGTGGAGGTTGCAGTGAGCTGAGATTGCGCCACTGTACTCCTGCCTGGTGACAGAGCAAGACTCTGTCTCAAAAAAAAAAAAAAAAGATTACTTTGTTTAAACCAAAGTTTCATCACCCATGTCTCAAACATCAGCTTCTCATGCAAGTAATTATAAAGGCTTCCTTTGGAAAAAAGATGGCTCTGAACCTTGATGAAAACATTCATGTCATCAGATACGGTCTCCAGCCTCTTAGGGTAAGGACCTGACTACTCTAGATTCTAGTGGGTTTAAAAGGGGAACAAGGGCCCTGAGAATTTGTGACTATAAAGTAATTGGCCATCACAGGGAGCCCCAAAATGGTGAGATGTAGAGATATCAAAGAAAGAAGGAAAACAAAGAGAAGATAGAAACTATCATAAACAGATAATAATGCAACAGAGGGAAAAAGATCATCATCCTCAAAGTGAGACAAACTGAAAATCATAATAAAGCTATTATAATCAGAATTAGGTTTTCAGAATTAGGACCATGAATCTAATATAATTGCTCTTTACTTCCAGAATGCTAAACCTCAAAAAAAAAAAAAAAAAAATGCTATCCTTTTAAACCTCCTGGCCTCTCTGTTACATTTGACACTATTCACTGCTTCCTCTCTACTGAGAATCTGAACTTCTTTAAGGATTCTACTTCATCATCAGCTCTTCAAACGTTTGCTCTTCCTGGGATTTAATCTTCTTACTCTATTCATTCTTCTAGATGATCTGATATACTCTCATGACTTCAGCTTTAATTTCTCCTCCAACATTAATCTTCAGTATGCAACTGGCTGTTGAACGCCTCCACCTAGATGTACCAGGAATATCCTGAACTCAAATAATTAGAAATAAAACTCATCATTGGCTGGGTGCGGTGGCTCCTGCCTGTAATCCCAGCACTTTGGAGGCCAAGGTGGGTGGAACACTTGAGGTCAGGAGTTCAAGACCACCCTGGCTAACACGGTGAACTCTCATCTACTAAAAATACAAAAATTAGCCAGGTGAGTTTGCTGGTGCCTGTAATCCCAGCTACTCAGGAGGCTGAGGAAGGGTAATCACTTGAAGCTGGGAGGTGGAGGTTGCGGTGAGCCAAGATCGGCCACTGCACTCCAGCCTGAAAGACAGAGAGAGACTCCACCTGGAAAAAAGAAAGAAAAAAATCCCAAACTCATCAACTCCTAAACATTTTCCTTCATTCAATCTCAATAGATATATTTTCTTTTCTTTCTTTCTTTGAGACAGAGTCTCGCTCTGTCGCCAGGTGCCAGGCTGGAGTGCAGTGGCACAATCTCAGCTTACTGCAACCTCTACCTACCAGGTTCAAGCAATTCTCCTGCCTCAGCTTCCCGAGTAGTTGGGACTACAGGCTCATACCACCATGCCCAGCTAATTTTTGTATTTTAGTAGAGATGGGGTTTCACTATGTTAGCCAGATGGTCTCGATCTATTGACCTCATGATCTGCCCGGCTCGGCCTCCCAAAGTGCTGGGATTACGGGTGTGAGCCACTGCACCTGTCCCTATATTTTCTATCTCAACACAAAATACAACCATTCATCCAGTCACCAAAGCTAGGAAACTAGATATGTCACCTTTGACTTCTCCTTTGCCAATCCATCCACAAAACCTAACAGTTTTGTTCCCTGAATATTTCTTAATTCTGCTTTTCTCTGGGTTCTGATTTAAATTCATATTTTTTTTCCTGTTTTTTATTTTATTTTATTTTATTTTTTTTGAGACAGGGTTCCTCCTTCTGTTCCCCAGGCTGGACTGCAGTGGTACAATCACAGTCCACTGCAGCCTCGACCTCCCAGGCCCAAGTGATCCTCCTGCCTAAGCCCCCCAGGTAGCTACCACTACAGGTGCTCACCAGTACACCCAGATGCCTTTTTTTGTGTGTATGGTAGAGACGGGGGTCTCATTATGTTGCCTAGGTTGGTTTCAAATTCCTGGGCTCCAATGATCCTCCTGCCTCAACCTCTCAAAGTGTTGGGATTACAGGTGTGAGCCACTGCACCCAGCCGATGATGAGGTTTGTTTCTAATTATTTGAGTTCAGGATATTCCTGGTACAGCTAGGTGGAGATGTTCAGCAGCCAGTTGCATACTGAAGATTAATGCTGGAGGAGAAATTATTGATTTTTTTCTCCATATTAATATTTTCTACCTGGTCCCTCTGCTGCTATTTCTTTAATTCTGCCCTTTACACAGGTATGAAATGAACTGATCTAAAATGATCATATGACTCTATTATTTCCTTGCTCCAAACTGATCAATGGTTCCTCATTTGTTCTAGAATAAAGCCTGCATTTTTGGCCAGGTTCGGTGGCTCACGCCTGTAATCCCAGCACTTTGGGAGGCTGAGGCAGGCGGATCACAAGGTCAAGAGATTGAGACCATCCTGGCCAACATGGTGAAACCCCGTCTCTACTAAAAAATTGAAAAATTAGCTGGGTGTGGTGGCATGCACCTGTAATGCCAGCTACTCGGGAAGCTGAGGCAGGAGAGCTGCTTAAACCCGGGAGGCGTTGGTTGCAGTGGGTGGAGATGGCATCACTGTGCTACAGCCTGGTGCCAGAGCAAGACTCTGTCTCAAAAAAAAAAAAAAAAAAAAGCCTGCATTTTGACATGATTACAAAGTCTTCACAATTTCCCATCTTACCATTTTTACCTCATACCACTCCCTGTGTACAACTGCTATAGTAAACTGTAATTTCATATTGTTCCCTTTGTCCCTTTGTATACTGGGCCCTATTGTATTTCCATACATTTTCTCATATTGTGACTTTTGTCAATAATTCTTTAGTCCCTTCCTTTCCCCTCTCAACCTTCCCCAATCTCATTTATGTTTTGACAAAGCTGCTGCCCCCTCCAGAAAGTATTTTCTGAAAGTTCCGGTAGAGCTTGCTTGGGTAATTCTCCTCTGTATTCTCTTTACCTGTGTATCACTTTCCCTTAGCATACTGTAAGTTATTTAATGAGTATGTATTATTTTTGTCATCAGAAAAATAAAGACACATAAAATAGAATAAAAATATTAAGTAAATGCCTACGTTATCTAGACGTCATCCTGGACTATGAGGTTTTTGAGAACACAAATTATAAATGATCATCTTTATAACCCCACTTCCTAGCCCAGTACCTGACAATTGATGTTCAATAAATGATCTGCCAAATGAAGGTGACTGACAGGAAAGAGGATATATAAAAATACACGATAGAAATGATAAAGGACATCCTTGTCACAGTACAGTGCACCATAATGGTCCAGGTCCTGATATTTGGGCAGTTACATTGACTTCTATAATTCCAGAGGATTTTAGTTAAAAATAAATCCAATTAAGCAATTTATCCTTTCCCAGACAACAAAATTAATTTTATTGAGAAGCTGTCCTATTCTTGACACCAGATCTCTTACTTTATCACCCAAGGTACCATTTTTAAAACAATATGCCATATGTAATCTCCATCAGGTAAATGGGAAATAAGAAGGAAGAACAAAGCCAGTAGAAAGCAAAATAAACTTGGCAGCACTGTGCTATTTTATTGCATGGACTGTTACTTACATGCAGCAGTAATACAGCAGCAAGAAAAGACTGCCCTTGACAGTACCCAATGTCTTCATCATACACAGAGTAGGCCTAGGGAAGAAATAAAAAGAAAGAAATATTGTCAACAGTCACCGACTTAACTTAAATGTTTGCTCATACCAGGCTCCTGCCTGTTCCTGTCCCTGGGCTGTCCACCACAGTTCCACTGATCTTTCAACTTGAATGTGTGTACTATTAGCACAGGGAGATCCCCAAAAGACTGTACCTTTCCTAAAGCAGCTCTGTGTCCCTTTATTCCAGGTTCCTCTTTAGAATTTTGAAATAAAGAGATGTTGAGAGGACCTAAGTTAATTTAAAAAGATCCATTATAGGCTGGGTGTGGTGGCTCATGCCTGTAATCCCAGCACTTTGGGAGGCCGAGGCGGGTGTATCACCTGAGGTCAGGAGTTCTAGACCAACCTGACCAACATGGTGAAACTAGTCTCTACTAAAAATACAAAAAGTAGCCAGGCATAGTGGCGGGTACCTGTAATCCCAGCTACTCAGGAGGCTGAGGCAGGAGAATCGCTTGAACCCGGGAGGTGGAGGTTGCAGTGAGCCAATATCAGGCCATTGCACTCTAGCCTGGGCGAGAGAGTGAGACTCCATCTCAAAAAAAAAAAAAAATGTTCTCTAACAAGATAAAGAGGCTGCTATGTGGGAGTGAAAGAATAGGTCAAACTTCTAAAACATTCCGATTCAGCTTCTTGGTACTGCTAACATAACTGATATATTTGCCAATTTACTTGCTATTGATTAACAGTGGCAAAGTTCACCAGTTTTAATTCTGACATGTGTTTCTCCAATTTCTAATGTAAATATTGAACTGTCATGATTTTTTCAGTACAGATTGAAGAGCAATGCTGAGAACAGACAATACAAACACAGGCCTCCTCCTTATTTAACAGGAGCTTGAGATTTACATAAGGCAATTTGCCATTTGTTAGATAAACTGTTTCACCTATAACCTACAATGAACTTCTGCCAACATGAGGCTAAAACACATAAATTAGCCTTTGGATGATAATTTTTGGCTGCAGTAGCCCTTAAATGGGTATGTCAGAGGAACAACCAAGTAAAAAATACGTGTAATAAATTTATTTACAAACTAAAAAGAGACCTGTTCTCATATAAGCTGGGAGACACAAAGAGATACCAAGGAAAGCCTAGTTTTAAGTAATGCCACAATAAGCTGAGTAAAAAGAGGTCATAGAATGACAAGATACTAGTTGTTTAAAAGAAATTACAGTAACATTTAAAGAAAGATTAATGTAGTATATACTGTAAGAATACAAGTGGCTTTCAAAGAATTCTTTGAGTTAATTTCTCTATCTGTTAAATAATTAACATTTATTTATTAGTAACTACTACTCTACTGTTCCATTTATTTACATATATTAATTTACTTAATCATTATAACACCCCTCTGGGAATAAGTACTCTTATTATCCTCATTTTATAGATAAAGAAGCTAAGGCCAGCTGAGCTTGGTGGCTCACACCTGTAATTCCAATACTTTGGGAAGCTGAGGCAGATGGATCACAAGGTCAAGAGATTGAGATCATCCTGGCCAACATGGTGAAATCCTGTCTCTACTGAAAATATAAAAATTAGCCAGGTGTGGTGGCATGCGCCTGTAATCCCAGCTACTGGAGAGGCTGCGGCAGAAGAATCGCTTGAACCCATGAGGTGGACATTGCAGTGAGTGGAGATTTCGCTACTGCACTCCAGCCTAGTGACAGAGAGAGACTCTGTCTCAAAAAAATAAAAATAAAAAATAAAGAAAGAAAGAAGCTAAGGCCAAGCACAGTCGTTCATGCCTGTAATCCCAGCACTTTGGGAGGCCAAGGTGAGTGGATTACCTGAGGTCAGGAGATCGAGACCAGCCTGGCTAACCATGGACAACATGGTAAAACCCCATCTCTACTAAAAATACAAAAATTAGCTGGGCATGGTGGTGCATGTCTGTAATCCCAGCTACTCAGGAGGCTGAGGCAGGAGAATCGCTTGAACCCAGAAGGGAGAGGTTACAGTGAGTCGAGATCATGCCACTGCAATCCAACCTGGGTGACACAGCGAGACTCTGTCTTAGAAAGGAAAAGAAAAGAAAACAAAAGAAAAGAAAAGAGAAAGGAAAAGAAACTAAGGCACTAAAAAATTGAATAATTAGTTCAAGGTAGGTTAAATAATTTGCTCCAGTTAGAATGCCGCAGAGGTAGAATTCAAACTCTGGCAGTCCAGCTCCAGAGCCCAGGCATTTAGCCACTGTCATTATTCGGTCTCTGGATCTCATAACAGTCAGGTGAATGAGTATAAAAACCTAACTATAAAAGGCCAATTTTTCTTTTTAATCTGTATTTAATAAATATTCATAAACTAATCAGAGAAATGCCTTTAGTTAAAGAATGCAGAGAAATAACCATCATCACAAAATTCACTAGAGTGGCTTACTCTGGTAGGAAAAGACTGGATCTAAGAGGAGCACTTGAAAGGTACTAAAAAATATTGGTAATATTTCCTATGTTGTAGGTTCAAGGAGGTTACTTCTGCTCTTGTTTTTTCAAATAATAAATTATTTTTATTCATTTGAATGTACATTACATAATTTTAAAAATTAGTTAAAATATTTTAAAAATTACTCATTAGTAATCATCCATTCAATGCTGTGTGTTAAGATTTCAATTTGGGTGATTTCTCCAGAATACAAATATATTGAAGACACATCTCAAGCCTTCATTGGAGTTTAAGATTAAAATAGTGAGGTAGATAACAAATGACAACTATTTTTGGGGAAAATTGTACAAATTATACAAACTGTACAAACTGTGTACAAATATATACAGTCAATTCTCATTGTTCTTAGTAGTTACATTCTATAAAGGTGCCCCAACACTGAATAAGCAAATACTGAATTACTGCCCCTAGGGGATAACAGAGGGTTGGGCTCCTGAGAACCGCTGGTCACAACATTTTCAGCAACCAATCAATACACAAAGTTGTTTTAAGTGTATTTCTGTTTAAAGATACCTTATTTAATATATATTGTTGATTCATTAATATTGAACTCATGGCCAACATTACTGTAACTCAAGCCTCAATGAATCTTATGCAATGTGTATTTTCTCTGCAAGGCACATCACAGCCTCCTAGTCCCTAAAAACATGGGACAGTATTTCAGCACTACACCTAGGGACCACTTCAAACAGAAAAATCACCAAGAAGCACAAAAAAATACAAAAAGCGTGGCACTAAGTATATTGCAAAAGAATACTTGTTTACAGTATAAGAGATAAATTAGAAGGGAGAGCATCGACTTGTTCCACCTGAGCTTGAAAAGTGTGCATCAGGTGACTCAAATGTTTTGACGCTGCATATTCACACATCAGTGAATAACTACAAAAGTATTGAGAGTATTGATTTTGTGGTTGCAAATATATTTTAGCAAGTAGGTGAATTTGCAAATATGGAATCTGTAAATAATGAGGATCAACTATGTGTGTGTGCATGTGAGTATATATACATATGTACACAGGCATTCGACCCTTAATGACTGGCACATGTTCTGAGAAATGTGTCATTAGGCAATTTTGTTGTGTGAACATCATAAAGAGTATTTATATAAACTTAGATGATACAGTTTATTATGCACGTAGCCTATACTGTATAGCCTATTGCATCTGTGCTATAATCTTGTACAGCATGTTAGGGTACATGCTATTCATGCTTATGGACTGAATAGTAGGCAATTCTTTACTGCGTTGCTACAGGACACAATGTATGTGCTACAGTTTTATATAACAGTATGATAATTATTTGAGTATCTAAAAATGTGGTATAAAAGATTAAAAATGGCACACCTGTATAGGGCACTTACTGACAATGCAGCTGGCAGGACTGGAAGTTGCTCTGGGTGAGTCAGTGCATGATAGTAGGTGAATGTGAAGCCCTGGAACATTACTATACACCACTGTAGACTTTATAAACACTGTACGCTAGGCTACAATGAATCTATTTTATAAATATCTTTCTTAGCCAGGCGCGGTGGCTCAAGCCTGTAATCCCAGCACTTTGGGAGGCCGAGGCAGGTGGATCACGAGGTCAAGAGATCGAGACCATCCTGGTCAACACAGTGAAACCCCGTCTCTACTAAAAATACAAAACATTAGCTGGACATGGTGGCGCATGCCTGTAATCCCAGCTACTCAGGAGGTTGAGGCAGGAGAATTGCCTGAACCCAGGAGGCGGAGGTTGCGGTGAGCCGAGATCGCACCATTGCACTCCAGCCTGGGTAACAAGAGTGAAACTCTGTCTCAAAAAACAAAAAAAAAATCTTTCTTAGATGAAAAATTAATCTTAGCTCCTGTAACTTTATTTTATAAACTTTTAATTTTTAAAACCCGTTAACTGTTGTAATAGTATCTTGCATAAAACTACACTGTACAGCTATACAGAAATATTTTAATATTTTCTTTCTTTATATCCTTGTTCTATAAGATTTTTCTACTTAAAATTTTTTCATTTATTTGTTTTTACTTTTAAAGCTGTTTTATTAAAAATGAAGATACAAACACCCACATTAGCCTAAGCCTATACAGGGTCAGGATCATCAATATCACTGTCTTCCACCTTCATATCTTGTCCCACTGAAGGTCTTCAGGAACAAAAATATGCATGGAGATATCATCTCCAGTGATAAAAATGTCTTCTTGGCCAGGCCAAGAAGGTGCCTCACACCTGTAATCCCAGCACTTTGGGAGGCCGAGGCGGGTGGATCACTTGAGGTTAGCAGTTTAAGACTAGCCTGACTAACATGGTGAAACGCTGTCTCTACTAAAAATACAAAAATTAGCTGGGCGTGGTAGTGCATGTCTGTAATCCCAGCTACTTGGGAGGCTGAGGCAGGAGAATTTTGCATTAACCCAGGAGGCGGAGGTTGCAGTGAGACAAGGTTGCGCTATTGCACTCCAGCTTGGGCAAGAGAGCCAAACTCTGTCTCAAAAAAAAAAAAAAAGCCTTCCTCTGGACACCTCCTGACAGACCTAACTCAGGCTGTTTTATGGTTATTTTATAAGTAGAAAAAATACATCCTAAGATAACAATTAAAACCTACAGTATAGTAAGTACATAAACTAGCATATAGTTGTTTATTGTCCTTATCAAGTATTATTTACTGTACATAATTGTATATGCTATACTTTTCTACAAATGGCAGCACAGTAGGTTTTATACCAGCATCACCACAAATAGGTGAGTAACGTGTTGCACTACGATGTTATGATGCTATGATGTCACTGGGTGATAGGAGTTCTTCAGCTCCATTATAATCTTATGGGACCTCCATTGTATACACAGTCCATTGCTGACTGAAATGCTGTTAAGGGATGCATGATGGTATATCTTACTAGATATACACACACACACACACACACACACACACAGGGCCATACCCAGAACTAAACTGAAAGAGTCTATTGCTGTATTTGCCTATAAAAATCATAACAAAGTATTTTTAATTAATAAAATCCAAATTGCTATTGATTATAATAATGAATTATTTGTTTTAGGAAGGGCCACAAGCATTGGAAAAATTAAGTCAATAAAATATTAATGTAGGTATATTCCCAGATTACAATTTTACGTTTAAAAATTTGGTTCTAAATAAATATTTTTATTGAAATTTTTCAGTACTCAATATTCCTCATGTTCTTTTTTCCTCAAACCTTTAGAACCATTACCAATTACATGTTTTCTTATTACTTTAGTATTCAGTACAGATAGTCCACAGTAATGAACAAATCATTTTCTAAAAGTTCTCTACCAGTTTTTCTTTGAAACTCAGCATGTATTTTCCCATAAAATCAATGTGGTTATGAGGTTCTTGGAATAGACTAGATCACAAAACTGGCCCCTAAATATATAGCCCAGAACAGTAACTTGTTGATAGTACTTTAAAATCACCGTTTGTAGGCCGGGCGCGGTGGCTCACGCTTGTAATCCCGGCACTTTGGGAGGCCGAGGCGGGTGGATCACGAGGTCAAGAGATCGAGACCATCCTGGTCAACACGGTGAAACCCCG
>NW_016107377.1:2390561-2400359 GCF_001604975.1 Cebus imitator
TCACCGTTTGTTAAAAAATTTACTTAAAAGTTTTCTAATGGTAGTTCTGAATGCCAAACATCTCAAATTCCAGCTCTGCCACTTACTAGAATCACTTGACTTCCCTAAACTTTCATTTCTTTCGCTGAGCCAACACATATTATCTATCATGTGGAAGACTAGGGCAAGCAATGAACAAAATGGACCACAAAATTGCTCTCATATAGCTTATTTTCTAGTGGAAGATGATAGACAATGGCCATAATAAAGAAATAATTTATATAGTATCTTTGAAGGAAATAAGTGCAATGGTGATAAAGTAGAAAAAAGGGCTGACAAATGCTGGGCTGAAAAGAGGTTCCATTTAAAACTGAGTGGTTAAGGCAGGCCATATTGAGAAAGTAACACTCGAGCAAGGGATTGAGAGAGGTAAAAAGCAATCCGTGTAGATTTCTGGGATAAGAGTGTTCCAGGCAGAAGGAACAGCCAGAGCAAGGGTTCTGAAGTGTGAGCAAGCCTGGCAGTGTGGCTGGGACAGAAGGCATGACAGAGAGAATAGTCATACATGGAGTTTACAGCCTGGTAAATCACTGTAAGAATGTTGGCTTTTATGCTAAATGAAAAACAAAGCCACTGGAAGCAGGGTGACCGGGTAGGAGATATGTTACTTGAGACCAGGGTAGTTACAGTGAAATGGGGAGAAATAGATTCTGTCTATGTTTTGAAGGTGGAGTCAATAAGGTTTCCTAAAAAATTGGTTGTGTGGTGCTGGGCAAGGGAATCATGTATAACCTGCTGACCATTCCATGGTTGCAAAAGAATATGCCTTAGGCCTGGAATATTTTTTTATGAATATCAGGATCCATCACAGCCTGTGCTAGGCTTATTGTTGCCTTGTTAGGAATATCTTTCCCTGTTCTGAGTTTGATTTATACTTTTTGTTCTGCTTAAGTGTGTGTCATATGGCACCTGGCTTACCCCACTGCTACCTCTGTCCCTGGTAGAGAATAAACAAGGTTCTTTACTTGCAGCACAAAAGGGGTGTGTGCAGATCATTCCCTGCCTTGGCTGTGAGACAAGATCTATTGACACTCATTACTGATGCTGATCTTGTTCTGTCTCTTCTCTATGTGACTACAGTGTCATTCCATCCAGTGCTTCTATGAGTCAAGTTTTTCTTGGCAACCCTAACACCTGCAAATCATGTTGTGACTTAATATTCTGGGATTGCTATTCCTGGTGGTAGGCAACAGGATTACCTACTCAACATGTAGTGTAAAAGAAAGAAATGAGCATCAAAGACAGATTCAATGTTTCTGGACTGAGCAATTGAAAGAATGGAGTTACTGTTAGCTGAGACAGAAAAAAGAAACAAGGGTGAACAGCTTTTATGAGAAAGATCAAACATTCAGTTTTACATAGGCTGTATTTGAGGTATCTGTTAGACCTCTGGAAGAGAAATCAAATAGGCAATTGAATATATAAGCTTGAAGTACAAGGAAGAGGTTGGGGTCAAATATATAAATTTGGAAGTTATCAAGGAATGCACAGTATTTAAGCCATGGGACTGAATGAGACTCCAATGCAATAAATGTAGATAGAAAAAAAGATGTCCAAAGTCTGAAATTAAGAAGTGGAGAAAAACAGAAAGAGTGATCAAAAGAGACTGCAAGAAAGAGAGTAGTAGGACCCAAGTGAAGAAAGTGCTAGAAGAACAAGGGAGTGATCAACAGTGTAGGATGGTGCTGGGAGTTCTTCAGCTCCATTAGTAGGCGTGTCAGACCCTAAAAAGAATGACAAGGCCACTCAGGGGAGGAAGTTGGTGGCTAAGAATGGAGAATCAATGTATAACAAGATGAGGAGGAGTTCACATAGGGTGACATCCTGGTACAGGGTGTTAGAGCTTACTATGGTAAGGAGGGCATTTGCACACAAGAATACTGGCAGCAGTAATGGGAAATTGGTTATATAGAGACACACTGCTCAAAAAGATAAATATATTAAGGATAATAGGAGCTACGTTTCTCCCTGTCAGAGAAGGAAGTTACAAATATAGGAAGGGAGAACACTAGATTAATCTTCTGGTGTTGGAAGAATTGAAAATACTGCTATGAATCCTTAGTTTTCAACATAAATGGTTATATATAGAAACAAATATGGGCAGTGACATCAGCAAAAAGGCAGAGTGAGAATTGCCAAAAATTAGCTCCTCCACAATAGCAGGAAATATGACAAAAATAATCAGAATCAACTTTTTCAGAACTCTGGAAATTGACCAAAGACCTCCAGCTGCCTGGAGGGTAATTATTCCAGAAAAAAAACTGAATCTCAGTAAGAACAGGGAATTTTGTGGCATTTTAAACTTGCTTTGGTGCCATCTCCCACCCTCCAGCTTCATGATAACCTTGAAAACTAACAGTTTGCATTTGCAATGACAAGCAGTCTGGCAGGCATCAGAGACAGCGAAATGCTAAGCCTTTTTTCCCAGAGAATTATCATTATTTGACCTGAATGATGGTTCCCTAGAACACTCCACTTGTAAGACTCATCCAATACGAAAAGCTTTTGCCCCAGGGGCATTTGTCAAAAACAATTACAGGCAACTGTTTAATTTTGTGGCTGTCTGAGGAGGTAGACACAAATTGGGGCAAACGACTATCGAAACAGTACGGAGTTTCCTTAAAAAACTACAAATAGAGCTACCATATGATCCAGCAATCCCACTCCTGGGAATTTATCCAAAGGAAAGGAAATCAAGATGTTGGAGACATGGCTGCACTCTCTTGTTCACTGCAGCATTTACAATAGCCAAAATATGAAATCAACCCAAGTGTCCAACAACAGATGAATGGATAAAGAAAATATGGTATATATACCAAATGGAATACTTTAATCCACAAAAAAGAATGAAATCCTGTCATCTGTAGCAACATGAAAAAGGAGGACATTATGTTAAATAAAACAAGCCAGGAACAGAAAGCTAAACACTGCATGTTCTCATTCATATGCAGAAGCTAAAAAAGAAGTTGATCTCATAGAAGAAAGAAGTAGAAGAGAGGATACTAGAAGCTTAGAAGGGTAGGGAGAAGGGGGTGGAGAGAGAGAGAGATTTGTTAAAGGATACAAAATTATAGCTAAATAGGATAACTAAGTTCTAGTGTTTTATAGCACTGTAGGATGACTATAGCTAACAATAATAAATAGTTTCCAATAGCTACAAGGGACGATATTGAATGTTCTCAACACAAAGAAATGATAAATAGTTCAGATGGAAACGCTAATTACCTTGATCTGAGTACTTTACATTATATGTATCAAAATATCACTATGTATTCATAACTATACACAATCAAAAATTGTAGCAAATACACTGTACAAAAAGCTTAAAAGGAAATGCTGGGGAATGAGACATCCATAAAGGCTTTGAAAGACTCAGATATATTTTTGAGGACTTCAAGAGCAGTGCTCATGTGGAGGGCTGTGTACATGCTCAAGGCTTTATACATGCTTAGGAAAGTCCTGAGAAGGCTCTACGTTCTCACCTCTGGCTCACTCTGAAGTTCTACACAAGCAGGAAGTGAAGAGGCAAGACAGAGTTTTCAATTAATGGTTGAGTAATAGAAATACATGTTCAAACACATACACAGAACTCTTTGGCAAAGACTGGTAAACTTACTGGTTCCAGGAATTTAAGGAAATGTCTATTCAATCATTAGCTGACCACCAAGCAGAGGCGTGAGTGGGCACACATGACAAAGAATACAAACTCTATAGAATTAGTACACAAAAGTCAGCAACCAATCAAACAACTACCACAACAAACAATAACACCACCAGACAAATCCATAAAAACAATATAGGTTAATGATTGCCAAGAGGTGAGGGCAGAAGTGATAAAGAGTGAGTGACTTATATTGGGTACAGGGTTTCTTTTTGGACTGATGGAAATGTTCTGGAATAAAACAGTGGTAATTGTTTCACAACCTTGTAAATACTAAAACTCACTGAATTGTATATTTTATTTTAGTTTACTATTTTGTTATTTTATTTTATTTTATTTTTTGAGATGGACTCTCTCTGCCAACCAGGCTAAAGTGTAATGGCGTGATTTCGGCTCACCGTAGCCTCCTCCTCCCAAGTTCAAATGACTTTCCTGCCTCAGCCTTCCGAGTAGCTGTGATTATAGGTGCACACTGGCTAAATGTTTGTATTTTTAGTAGAGATGGGGTTTCGTCATGTTGGACCAGGGTGGTATCAAACTCCTGAGCTCAGGTGATCCACCCGCCTTAGCCTCCCAAAGTGCTCGGATTACAGGCATAAGCCACTGCACCTGGCTTGAATTGTATATTTTAAAGGGGTGAATGTTATGGTATGTGAATTATGTATTAATAAAAAAGAAAAAATATAGATGCAAATGTATGTTTGTATGCACACACACGCATATATATATATATGTATATACATATATATATATGTATATACATATATATTCCTTAGTTCTATATAATAAGCCAGGCAATGACCCCACTATAACAACAAACACATTTACCATCCAGATCTTGATTTTTTTTTTTTGAGACGGAGTTTCACTCTTGTTACCCAGGCTGGAGTGCAAATGGCGTGATCTCGGCTCACTGCAACCTCCGCCTCCTGGGTTCAGGCAATTCTCCTGTCTCAACCTCCTGACTAGTTGGGATTACAGGCATGCGCCACCATGCCCAGCTAATGTTTTGTATTTTTAGTAGAGACGGGGTTTCACTGTGTTGACCAGGATGGTCTCGATCTCTTGACCTTGTGATCCACCCGCCTCGGCCTCCCAAAGTGCTGGGAGTACAGGCTTGAGCCACCGTGCCCGGTGATTTTTTTTTTAACTTTATTAAAATACTGAGTTTTATTTCACACGTATATTTTTGTCTCCCCACCATTTCCACGTCTGACCACCACTACTACTACGTCCTATCATAATATTCCATACATACTTAAAATGAAGTAAAGGGTGGAGTTCCATCTCTAAAAACTACAGGCATTTTGGATAACACATTCTTGGCAATGGAACCTGGACAACATTTATCAAACACAGTAGGGAAAGTTCTCACTCTGCATTATAAAATGGACAGCCAGGTATCAACTGTTACAGAAATGAAACAAGACAGAAAATTTTTAACAAATTGTTTAAATTATTTTCTTAAAGAGACTTCCTCCACTGCCAGAGAACTTGAATAGCCTCCTACACAGTCATCTGGAAGCAATTGTTCAATTATTTGATGAATTTGGCTTCCACTTTGGGAAGAGAACCACCTTTTTCTATACTTGCTTGGTTTAATGTCTTCTACAGAACTAGGTCCTTTTGGTGTTTTAGGAGTTTTTCCTGTTTTTTTGAAAGATTCTTGTCCTTTTGATCTTGGTATTGATGATGGTTTTGAGTCTTTTCCATTCTGATTTGACTTTTGTACATTTTTGGCTGGAGTATCTTACATAGATTTCTTCACTGGTGCTTTTTCTTCAGTTTCCTCATCACCAAAATCATCATCATCATCTTCATCAGCAGCAGCAGCAGCTGCAAGTTTTACTTTTTTCTGTGAAACCTTGCTATCGCCTCCAGGGGCAGACTGCTTTCCAGATATACTTAAGAGTTTCACATCCTCCTCCTCTTCATCTTCTGACTCTGCATCTTCCTCCACAGCTACTAAGTGTTGTCCACTAATATGCACTGGCCCTGAACCACACTTCAATCGTAAGACCACTGGTGGTGTAATTTCAAAGCCCCCAAGAGAAACTGTTGGCTATACAGACATTTTCAAAGTTGCCAGTGTTACTTTAATTGGACTGCCTTCGTAATTCATTGCCTCTGCTTCAACAATGTGCAATTCATCCTTTGCACCAGCCCCTACACTGACCATTCTTAAAGACAACTGGTGCTCATTTTCATCATTATCCACCTTAAAGTGATAATCTTTGTTGACCTTTAGTTCACAATTGAAAAGATAGTTCTGGGGCCTCAGGGCGCTCATGTCCACGTCCATCGAATCTTCCATCAGGTGGCGGCATGCACTTAGGTGGGAGAGAAGGCGAATGGAGATAAACGACCACTGCTCAAAAGAACAGCTGCGCAGGATGAAATCACACCAGGGACGATCTTGATTTCTTAATATTGTGACTAAAGAAAACAAGGCTCTTAAGAGAAATATCTAATTCTAGAGCTGGGACAGAGAAATAAGCCTGGAATATCTTTTTGAGTCATAAAGAAAGTCAAGGCTCAAAGGATGATGGAATATGTTAAAAGGACACAGAAACAAGTTTGAAGTCTTCACACTGGACAACATGGGGACAATTTGAACACCAAAACAAATAATGATAGCAAGGAAATACAATCCATTGAATAAAATGAGAATTTGTGAGTCTATATTGATATAATAACACAAAAATCAATACATTGAAAGTCTGATGAAAAACAGGGCAATTACATAGTTATAAAATATCTCTGTACAAAATACCTATTAATTACAATGGGTAAAAGTGTAATTTCATAGTGGAGTAGCCTGGTAGACACACCTTATTTATGTGATCAAACTGATCATCACCAATAATGGGGAAAAATGAAACTGTATACATATTACCTGAGCAGAATAAATAAGAACAGATTATTCTTTCTGTGTTGTTCCTGCCAAAGATGTATAGCCTGAATCTAACCATGACAAAACATCAGACATACCCAAATTAAGGGATATTCCAAAAAATGGCCTGTAATCTTCAAAAGCATCAAGGTCAAGAAAGCAAAGGAAAGAATGAGAAACAGTTCCAGATTGAAGGGAATTACAAAGACATGACAACTTAATGAAATGAGTGATTCTGAACTGGATCCCTTTTCTATCCTATCAAGAACATTTGGATGATTAGCAAAAACTGAATGATGTCTACAGATTAGGTGATACTGATTTGGATATTGGATTATGATTACCTCAAAGAATATCCTTGTTTATAAGAAACACATCCTAAAGTATTTGAAGGTGATGAGGCATCATGTTGGCAAATCATTCTCAAACAGTTTAGGAAAACAAAATTCTGTACTTGCAGCTTTTAGGAGTTTGAGACTGTTAAAAAAAAATACAGAAATCCGGAAATAAGTGTATATATATATTTGACAGTATCATTTTGTCTGTTGAATCTAATAATAAAAAAATTGAGTTTAAAAAAGGTTATTACATTTCTCCTATATGCTGAGGAAAAAGATAGTATCAACTTAAGCTCTAAAAATAGATTCACTGATGTGAAATAAACACTGGAGACAATAAATGTAGAAAGCTAGATGTACTCACAAATATTCACTCACAAAGAAATTTTCTTATCTAACAGAGCTGGCAAAATTCCCATATGTAAGTTTCCTTTTATGTAACACTGTAAAGAACAAAAAAGGCCTTTGGCAACAATTTAAGAGCGCATTAACATACTTTTTTTTTTTTTTTTAAGAAACGGAAATGTAAAACAACTAGAACACCATATTCTTTTTTTTAAAAAAATTGTAATGTCCCCATTACAAGTAAACTACTACCTGAATATGGTAAATCACTCAGTGTTTAGTTTACATTCTTGGGCTTTTGATTTTTAAATAGGGTCTGATACAGGATGCCACTCAGGAACTCAATAAAATAAAGAAAAGCAATAGCCCTGCCCTAAGGAATGTAGCCCGAGAAGGTTTTATGAATAAAAGTACTTCACAGAATGCGTGATAGAAATAGAATGCTCTTTTAGGGCTTATATGCATTAAATTTTCATCTAAAATATCTGTATCCTGGCCATAAAAATACACATCAGGTCTCCAACAAAAGAGGCTATCATTGAACGAGGCCCCAACTGACTGCTATGCTGTAAAATCATTCCTGTGTTTGCACCAAGGCCAGAGTTCCCATGAGCTTCCCATGAGCTGTTTACTGGGTACAGCAGGAATATTAAGGTGAGCCAGCTTCTGAAGAAGTGGAACCTAATTGGTAACTTTGGCTGAGACTCACTATTGGTCTTCTCAAATGTTCCTTAGAAGTAAACTACAATCTACAATATTTACACTTAACTTTCCTTTCTTCCCTTGGAGTCAGACTTGGGTTGTGGTCCAATGGCTCTCCTGGCCTCTCCCAGCTCCTTCCCAGTTTTCTCTTACAAGCATTTCCCATAATACATTTATTACACACTTAACCCTGTCTTTGTGACAGGCTTCTCAGAGGATCTGAATTAACATACTCATTTTCATCAAGTCAAGTTCACAGAGCTAATTATATTGACACAATGTGATTAGTACTACATCTGGCTCTCTAGGACAAAGAAAATGCCACATAGCTTCTTCCCTCAAAGACTGAACACAATGCAGAAAAGATGTAAATGAAATTAATCAGATATTGTTCAAGATATGATACATAGGGCTGGCAAGATGGCCAAATAGGAACAGCTCCGGTCTGCAGCTCCTAGCAAGATCAATGCAGAAGGCAAGTGATTTCTGTATTTCCAACTGAGGTACCCGGCTTATCTCATTGGGACTCATTAAACAGTGGATGCAGACTATGTAGGGTGAGCCAAAGCAGGGTAGGGCATTGCCTCACCTGGGATGGTCAGAGAACTCCCTCCCCTAGCCACGGAAGCTGTGAGGGACTGTCCATTGAGGAACAGTGCATTCCAATTCAGATACTACACTTTTCCCATCGTCTTTACAACCTGCATACCGGGAGATTCCTTCAGGTGCCAACACCACCAGAGCCCTGGGTTTCAAGCGCAAAACTGGGTGGCCGTTTGGGCAGATACTGAGCTGGCTGCAGGAGTTTTCTTTTCATACCCCAATGGAGCCTCGAATGCCAGCAAGACAGAACCATTCACTCCACTGGAAAGGGGACTGAAGCTGGGGAGCTGAGTGGTCTAGCTAAGCGGATCCCACTCCCAAAGCCCAACAAGATAAGATCCATATGAAATTCTCATAGCCAGCACAGCAGTCTGAAGTTGACCTGGGATGCTCAAGTTTAGTTGGGAGAGGGGCACCCGCCATTACTGAGGATTGAGTAGGTGGTTTTCCCCTCACAGTGTAAACAAAGCCTCTAGGAATTTCAGCCTGGTAAGGGCCCACTACATTTCTGCAAAGCCGCTGTAGCCAGACTGCCTCTCTAGATTCAGGAAACACAGAGAACACCACAAAGATACTCCTTGAAAAGAGCAACCCCAAGACACATAATTGTCATATTCACCAAGGCTGAAATGAAGGAAAAATTGTTAAGGGCAGCCAGAGAGAAAGATTGGGTTACCCACAAAGGGAAGCCCATCAGACTAACAGCAGATCTCTCTGCAGAAACCCTAAAAGTCAGAAGAGAGTGGGGGCCAATATTCAACACTCTTAAAGAAAAGAATTTTCAACCCAGAATTTCATATCCATCCAAAATAAGCTTCATAAGTGAAGGAGAAATACAATCCTTTACAAACAAGGAAATGCTGAGAGATTTTGTCACCACCAAGCCTGCCTTACAAGATCTCCTGAAGGAAGCACTAAATATGCAAAGGAACAACCAACACCAGCCACTGCAAAAACATATCAAATTGTAAAGAGCATCCACACTATGAAGAAATTGCATCAACTAACAGACAAAATAACCAGCTAGCATCATAATGACAGGATCAGACTGACACACAACAATGTTAACCTTAAATGAAAATGGGCTAAATGCCTCAATTAAAAAACACAGAGTGGCAAATTGGATAGAGTGAAGACCCATAAGTGTGCTGCATTCAGGAGACCCATTTGACATGCAAAGACACACACAGGCTCAAAATTAAAAAAAATGGAGAAAG
>NW_016107377.1:2400479-2403098 GCF_001604975.1 Cebus imitator
AAAACAAATAAAGATAAAAAAAAAACGGCATTACATAATGGTAAAGAGATCAATGAAACAAGAAGAGCTAACTATCTTAAATATATATGCACCCAATACAGGAGGACTCAGCTTCATAAAGCAAGTTCTTAGAGACTTACAGAGAGACTTAGACTCCCACACAATAACAGTGGGAGACTTTAACACCACACTGTCAATATTAGACAGATCAATGAGACATAAAATTAACAAGGATATTCAGGACTTGAACTCAGCTCTGGAGTTCTATTAAGTGGACCTAACGGACATCTACAGAACTCTCCACCCAAATCAACAGAATATACATTCTTCTCAGTACCACATCACATTTATTCTAAAATTGACCACATAATTGAAAGTAAATACTCCTCAGTAAATGCAAAAGAACAGCAATCGTAACAGTCTCTCAGACCACAGTGCAATCAAATTAGAACTCAGGATTAGAAAAGTCACTCAAAACTGGACATCTACATGGAAACTAAACAACCTGTTCCTGAATGTTTACTGGGTAAATAGCAAAATTATGGCAGAAATAATTAAGTTCTTTGAAACTAATAAGAACAAAGATACAATGTACCAGAATCTCTGGGACACAGCTAAAGCAGTGTTTAGAGGGAAATTTATAGCACTAAATGCCCACAAGAGAAAACAGGAAATATCTAAAATAGACACCCTAACATCACAATTAAGAGAACTAGAGAAGCAAGAGTGAACAAATTCAAAATCTAGCAGAAGACAAAAAATAAAAAAGTTCAAAAAAGAACTAAAGCCAATAGAGACACAAAAAACTCTTCAAAAAATCAATGAATCCAGAAGCTGGTTTTTTGAAAAGATTAAAAAATAGATAGACTGCTAGCCAGACTAATAAAGAACAAAAGAGAGAAGAATCAAATAGATCCAATAAAAAATGATAAAGGGGATATCACCACTGTTCCCACAGAAATACAAACTACCATCAGACAATACTATAAATACCTCTACACAAATCAACTAGAAAATCTAGGAAAAAGTGATAAATTTCTGGACACATACACCCTCCCAAGACTAAACCAGAAAGAAGTCGAATCCCTGAGTAGACCAATAACAAGTTCTGAAATTGAGGTAGTAATTAACACCCTACCAACCAAAAAAATGAAGCCCAGGACCAGACAGATTCACAGCTGAATTCTACCAGAGGTACAAAAAGGACCGGGTACCATTACTTCTGAAACTATTCCAAACAACAGAAAAAAATGTACTCTTCCCTAACTCATTTTATGAGGCCAGCATCATCCCGATACCAAAACCTGGCAGAGACACACACAAAAAGAAAATTTCAGGCCAATATTCCTGATGAAAATCAATGTAAAAATCCTCAATAAAATACTGGCAAATGGACAGCAGCACATCGAAAAACTTGTCCACTGTGATCAAGTTGGCTTCATCCCTGGGATGCAAGGCACATTCAACATACACAAATCAATAAACGTAATCCATCACATAAACAGAATCAATGACAAAAACCAGGTGATTAGCTCAACAGATGCAGAAAAGGCCTTTGATAAAATTCAACACCTCCTTATGCTAAAAACTCTGAATAAACTAGGCATTGATGGAACGTATCTCAAAATAATAAGAGCTATTTATGACAAACCCACAGCCAATATCATACTGCATGGGTAAAAGCTGGAAGCACTCCCTTTGAAAACCAACACAGGACAAGGATGCCTTCTCTCACCACTCCTATACAACATAGTATTGGAAATTCTGGCCAGGGCAATTAGGCAAGAGAAAGAAATGAAAGGCATTCAAATAGAAAGAGAGGAAGTCAAATTGTCTTGTTTGTGGATGACATGATTGTATATTTAGTAAACCCCATCATCTCAGCCCAAAATCTCCTTAAGCTGATAAGTAACTTCAGAAAGTCTCAGGATATAAAATCAATGTGCAAAAATCACAAGCATTCCTATACACCAATAATAGACAAACAGAGAGCCAAATCATGAGAGAACTCCCATTCACAATGGCTACAAAGAGAATAAAATATCTACGAATACAACTCACACGGGATGTGAAGAACCTCTTCGAGGAGAACTACAAACCACTGCTGAAGGATATAAGAGAGGACACAAACTGATGGGAAAACATTCCATGCTCATGGTTAGGAAGAATCAATATCGTGAAAATGGCCATACTGCCCAAAGTAATTCATAGATTCAATGCTATCCCCATCAAAGTACCATTGACTTTTTTCACAGAACTGGAAAAAAAACTACTCTAAATTTCATATGGAACCAAAAAAGAACCTTTATAGCCATGACAATCCTAAGCAAAAAGAACAAAGCTGGAGGCATCATGCTACCTGACTTCAAACTATACTACAAGGCTACAGGAACAAAAACAGCATTGCACTGGTGCCAAAACAAATATATAGACAATGGAACAGAACAGAAGCCTCAGAAATAATGCCACACATCTACAACCATCTGATTTTCAACAAACCTGACAAAAACAAGCAACAGGGAAAGGATTCCCTATGTAATAAATGGTGTTGGGAAAAGTGGCTACCCATATGCAGAAAACTGAAACTGGTCCCCTTACTTACATCTTTTTTTTTTTTTT
>NW_016107377.1:2404018-2408175 GCF_001604975.1 Cebus imitator
GGTATATATATACTACGGAATACTATGCAGCCATCAAAAAGGATGAGTTCACGTCCTTTGCAGGGACATGGATGAAGCTGGAAACCATCATTTTCAGCAAACTAACACAAGAACAGAAAACCAAACACTGCATGTTCTCACTCATAAGCAGGAGTTGAACAATGAGAACACATGAACACAAGGAGCGGAACATCACACACTGGGGCCTGTTGGGAGGTGGGGGAGTTAGGGGAGGGATCGCATTAGGAGAAACACCAAATATAGATGATGGGTTGATGCATGCAGCAAACCACCATGGCACGTGTATATCTAACTGACAAACCTACACATTCTGCACATGTACCCCGGAACTTAAAGTATAATAATAAAAAAATTAAACAATATTAAAATATCATCTTTAATATAAAAAAGTCAGGAAACAACAGATGCTGGAGAGGATGTGGAGAAATAGAAATGCTTTTACACTGTTGGTGGGAGTGTAAATTAGTTCAACCATTGTGGAAGACAGTGTGGTGATTCCTCAACGATATAGAACCAGAAATACCAATTGACCCAGCAGTCCTATTACTGGGTATATAGCCCAAAGGATTATAAATCATTCTACTATAAAGACACATGCACACATATGCTTATGGCAGCACTATTCACAATAGCAAAAACTTGGAACCAACCCAAATGTCCATCAATGATAGACTGGATAAAGAAAATGTAGCACATAAACGCCATGGAATACTGTGCACCTATAAAAAAGCGTGAGTTCATGTCCTTTGCAGGGACATGGATGAAGCTGGAAACCATCATTCTCAGCAAACTAACACAGGAACAGAAAACCAAACACCACAAGTTCTCATTTATAAGTGGGAGCTGAACAATGAGAACACATAGATACAGGGAGCGGAACATCACACGCCAGGGCCTATCGGGGGGTGAGGGGCTAGGGGAGGGATGGCATTAGGAGAAATACCTAATGTAGATGACAGGTTGATGGGTGCAGTAACCACCATGGCAGGTATATACCTATGTAACAAACCTGTACGTTCTGCACATGTATCCCAGAACTTAAAATATAATTAAAAAATATTGAACAATGAGAACACATAGACACAGGGAGGGGAGCACCACACACTGGGGTCTGTTGGGAGGAAAAAGGGGAGGGACAGCAGGGGGTGGGGAGTTGGGGAGAGATAGCATGGGGAGAAATGCCAGATATAGGTGAAGGAGAGGAAGGCAGCAAATCATGTTGCCACATGTGTACCTATGAAACAATCTTGCATGTTCTTCACAGGTATCCCAAAACCTAAAATGCAATAATATATATATATATATATATAAAATAAAAAATAATCTAAATTTAAAAAATATTTTAAAAATAAATTTTATTGTATACATTTGTGGTTTACAACACAATGTTATGGGATACATATTTATAGTAAAATGGTTACTACAGTGAAGCAGATTAACACATGTATCATCTCACGTACTATTTTTTTTTTGTTTGTGTAACAAGAGCATCTAAAATCTACTTATTTAACAAAAATCCCTAATACAATACAATTTTATTAACTATCATCCTCATGTTATACATTTGATCTCTAGATTTGTTTTAATCAGTAAATCAATGCGGGTAGAGGGTAGAACAAGCTTTATAAGGGAGATGGGCAACTAAGATTTGGACAGATGGGAAGGAGGAGGAGGGCAATTCAGATTCACATTATTTCTAGGGGGAAAGGACAACAGGGTCTGGTTCAAGAAAAGGCTTTAAAGGTGTGGGAAGAGGAGACTTCACTTATAAAGATATTGTCAACTGCACAACAATTAGTAACCAGGAGATAAATTCCTGAATTCTGTAACATAAAATAATCCATTCAGGAAAAACTACGAGTTTTTGTCTAAGATATGTAAGCCATTTGAATCTGGTACAGAAATAGATCTCAAATGTGGAAAAAAATAATAATTCAGGAGGCACCATAAATAGAATTTTATTTGAAGGATCCCTGTGTTTTGTCTTTGCAGATTAGTTGTATTTTTTTTTCTATTTTAGAAAGCAATATTACCTTCCTTTTTTTTCTATTTTAGAAAGTAATCTTACCTTCCTTTTCCTCCTCAAAGAGTAATGTTTTTTAAAAAGGGTGACTAAAATCAAACCCTTATGCTCCACACCAATCCCTTTATTCTAATTTCATCCATTTTTATCATCCTCATAATCCCACCCTTTCTCTTTTGTATCCTAGTAATGTCATGATGGCTTCAATTAGCCCTTCAGCTGAAAGACTATAGGCTCCACAGAAACTACAAAGCTATTTCAAGAAAAGCTCTTAGAGGACTAAGACCATGAAGAAATTAAAAAATCTCTTCAGGCACTCTGAAGAGCATTATAAATCACTCATTCTCTTTCCAGGACTCTAGCTTCACAAATCTGACCTTTTCATTGTTACAGTCTCAGAAGAACAATCTGTATTTTAAAAATCACATGATATCTTCTCAGGTGAGCTCTGACTCATAAAGTCTATCCTATCAATAAGTATATTAAAGGGGATCAAAAAAGCCCAAAATAATCTTTCTGTATGACTGTAATGATACTAACAAATATAAGAAATGATTCTGAAGTCTTCTGAGTAAAGAATAAGACGTTAACTCCAAACACACACACACACATCACCCCCCATATAAGTGAAGCTTTTCAACTTTGGGTTGCTAAAATTTATTTATATGTGTGTATACATACTTAATGTTCTAAATTGATATAGACATAATTGTTCTTGGCAATAAAGCAGAATTGGACAATTAATCTAAATGAATAATATGAAAAGATTTAAATGCGGAAAAATTCTAAATCAAACTCCAACTCTAATGATTAATTTTTATCAGTATGCAAATTTGGTACCTTCTTTATTCTAATGTAGACAAAAGGATCCATGAAAATTCCCCCTCTCCCACAGAACATCAAAAACTATTAACCAACAATTTACTGAAAAGTTTGAGGAAAACATTGTAAAAAATTGATCTATTTCCTCACTAGAGCTAAATGATATCTTTTAAAAAGGGAAATGTTAGAAAAACTTGCCTGAAGGAACTCTAAGAATAATTAAGCAAAAATTTCAGTGGTTTCTTCCTAACAGGACACAAAAATTAAAGTGTTCGGCCCACTACAGAGGAGAATCTGTAGTAAATATCTCAGGCTTTTAAGTGAGACCCTGGAAGAGCTTGATTTTCAAAGCAAGAAACAGTCAAAAAAAGAAAAGTATCAAAGGAATCAACCACATTCCATCTTCCTACCACAAAAACACTGAACATACTGAAGAAAAATAACATCATGCAGAGCCTTTATAACTCTTCATGCACAAGGTCCAGCATTCTATTGAAATTATCTAGTATGAAAGAAAACATGAGAAAATAAATAAAAATCAAGAGACAACAGACAACAGAAATACATCTATAGGTGATCAGATATTAGATTTCATCAGACTTGAACCTTAAAATAACTATGATAAATCCATTCAAAAAGTAGAAGGAAAAGAGTGTCACCAAAGAATGCAGGAAGAAATGAAGAGCACAAGAACAGATAAATATGAGTCTAAATGAATACCAACTATAAAAAACAAAACAAAATAATATTCTGTGTGTTTAGGGTATGTTGTTAATACAGCCACAAAGTTAAACATGACAACAATAGGACAACAAACAGAAAAGTGATAAATTGATTTAAAGAGATGTAAGATTTTGGTATTGTCCAGGAAATTATCAAAGTACTAATTTAAAATAGATTCTAATGAACTAAAGATGATGTTGTAAATAAGTGATAGGTATAGAATGAAAATGGAGAAGAATGCCAAAAAAGAGGAAAAGATTAACATACGAGCATATAGAGCACAAAGAGTAGATATTAAGTTTAAAACCCAACGTGTCAGTAAGGTGATTCAATATAAATACACTCAATAAAAAGACAAGATTGTAGGCCGGGTGCGGTGGCTCACGCCTGTAATCCCAGCACTTTGGGAGGCCGAGGCGGGTGGATCACGAGGTCAAGAGATCGAGACCATCGTGGTCAACATAGTGAAACCCCGTCTCTACTAAAAATACAAAAAATCAGCTGGGCATGGTGGCGCATGCCTGTAATCCCAGCTACTCAGGAGGCTGAGGCAGGAGAATTGCCTGAA
>NW_016107377.1:2408287-2436652 GCF_001604975.1 Cebus imitator
ACAAGATTGTAGAGCTAGTTAAAATCACAAAACTCAACTATAGTAGTCCCCTCCCTTATCTGTGGTTTTGTTTTCCATGGTTTTAGTAACCCAAGTTAAACTGAAGTCCAAACATATTAAACTGAAAATTATAGAAATAGTAAGTTTTAAATTATGCACCTGAGTAGTGTGATGTAATTTTGTGTCATCCTGCTCTGCTCAGGACATGAACTATCCTTCTGTCCAGCATACGCAGTCTGTATATGCTATTCTCGCACTTAGTCACTTAGTAGCTGTCTCACTTACCAGATCAACTATCACAGTATCTCAGTGCTTATCTTCAAGTAACCCTTATTTTACTTAATAATAGCACCAAAGTACAAGAATAGTGATGTTGGCCTACTATCATGATTGTTCTATTTTTTTATTAGGGTTATTGTTCATCTCTTACTATGCCTAATTCGTAAATTAAACTTTAGCATAGGCATGTATGTAGGCATGTATGTATGTATGCATGTATAGGAAAAAACAGTATATTTAGGGTTTGGTACTATATGCAGTGTCAGCCATCTATTATGGATCCTGGAACACATCCCCTGTGGATGAAGGGTAACTGTTGTGTAAGATGCTTACAAGAGACATACCTTAACTACAAAGACTTAAAACAATTGAAAGTAAAAGGATATAAAAGGAGATACAAAGCAAAATAAAGTAGATGTGGCCATACTGATATCAAAGTGCATATCAGCAATCAAGAAAGTGATCTTCAATTGATAAGTTTAATTCAATATGAAGATATAACAATGCTAAATTTGTATGCATTTAATAACGTGGCCTCAAAATATATAAAGCAAAACTTAACAGCAGTAAAAGGAAAAAGAGATAAGTCCGAAATCACAGTTGGAAACTATGGCACAACATCACTGTCAAATGACAGAACAGACAAAAAAATCAGTACTTATAAAGATTTTAGAAGTATGATTACAAAGTTTATCTAATTGACACCAAAATTGGACATATGCAGTCCATAAAGCAAGTTGAGACAAATATCAAAGTTTTGAAATTATACAAAGCATGTTCTCCGACCACTGTAAAGTCAACTAGAAATCAATACCAAAACACAGCTTGAAAATCACCAAATGTGATAGGTCAAATAAATCACAATAGAAATTAGAAAGTATTTTAAGCCAAATGGTAATTAAATGTGACACACCAAAAACAATGAGATTACAATGGAATAAGAAACACTGAAACACTCAATTACATGGATAAACCTAAAAAGGGCATGTTACCATGTGAAAGAAGCCAGATAGAAGACAGTATATACTATACAGTCCATTTATATTAAATTCTAGAAAATGAAAACTAATCTATAATTCCAGAAGAGGTTGCCTGAAGTTAGGTATGGAAGGGAGGTATGCAATCACAGGGTCATGAGGAAACTTTCTGAAGTGATATAGATGTTTGGCATCTTGACTGTGGTACATTTTAATTGTGATTGCACAGATGAATGATTTATCAATCTTTATCAAACTGTATGCTTAAAATGAACATAGTTTATTACATGTATTTTATATTAATTATGTTAATTCAAAAAATTAGCCTTAAATCAAGAGAAAAGAAAGAAACTTGGTAAATATGCACCTAAAGCAGTACTTAGCATGCCTACTCAGGAAGTCTAGTCAGGAGGATCACTTGAGGCCAGGAGTTTGAGGCTGTAGTGAACTATGCTCATGTCTACAATAAGCCACAGCACACCAGAATGGACAACATAGCAAGACTGAGTCCCTTTAAAAAAACTTGATAAACTATTGATTCTATGAAATTCCAATCAAAATCATGAACATTCTTTCACTCAAATTGTGACAAGCTGATTTTAAATTATGGCAATATGAAAGGCCAGGACTGCAAAAACAATTCTGAAGCAGAACAAAGTTGGAGGCGTAACATTACCCAATAATAAAATGTATTGTCTTATCAGTGCCTTATATAAAGCTACCTATAATTACAATAGTGTGGTAATGGTACAAAGACAGATACATAGGTCAATGGAATACAATGGTTCTAAAACAAATATATACATATATGGACCTGATTTATGACAAAGTTGATGCAGCAATACAGCTGAATTGACAAGAGATCTATATGGGAGAAAAATGAACCTTGACTTCTGCCTCATACAAAATAACAAGAGATATAGTCCTTAATGTGAAAAGCAAAGGAATGAAACTTCTAGATTACATCAGAGAATATTTTCATGACTTTGGGTTTGGCAAATATTTCCTAAACAGGACATAGAAACACTAACCACAAAAAAGATTAATAAATTGAACCTCCTTAAAATTAATAGCTTCTATCCATTAAAAGATACCTTTAAGAGAGTGAAAAAGCAAGCCATGGAGAAAATATTTGTAACATATATATCTAAAAAAAGACATACCCAGAATTTTAAAAAAACCTCCTACACAATGGTAAGAGAAAACTCAATTGTAAAAATGAGCAGAAGACAAAGTTTTGTCATGAAAGGAGGATACCCTAATAGCCAATAGATATGTGAAAAGATGCTCATCCTCAGTAGTCACAAGGGAAATGTATATGAAACCGCAATGAGATACCACTACATGTCTACCAAAATGGGTAAAATTTTAAGATTTATCAACAGTTAATGTATGAAGCAACTGGAACTTTTATACATCTGCTGGTTGAAATGTAAGTGGTAAAATTTCAAAAACCTCTTTAGCAACCTCTGCTGAAGCTGAACATGTGCACAGTCTTTGACCCAGAAATTTCACTGCTTATATCTAACAGAAATTAATACATATGTGCACCAAAACATTTTAAGTAAAACAATGTATACAGTAGCATTATTCATAACAGTTAACACTGAAAGCAACCCAGATGCTTAACAAGAATAAAATGGATACTCTATAGTGGTATATTCATCCAGTAGAATATTTTGTAGCAATGCAATAAACTACTGCTATATGTAATGACAGGGATAAATCCATAGTCAACATGGAAGAATCCCATAGTCAGTCAATGCAATAACATAGATGAATCTCATAGACTCATGACAAAAGAAATAAGAAACAACAAACTCCCATATTGTGTGAGTTCATTCTTTAAAGTTCAAGAAGAGGCAATACAAATGTACAGTAATGCAGATACGAGATTGGTGGTTACCTTACTGGGAGGTAATGAACAGCCAGGGAAATAGGAAGGATTCTAAGGTGCTAGTAAAATTCTGTATCTTTCTATAGGGCTTACACAGAATATTCACTTTGATAGATACTGTTAATATTTGTGCTCTTTACTATATTTCACACATTGTATTTCAGCAAAAGGTTTTTTAAAGAGCAACAGTGAGATCTGAGATAATCTTAAGAAAACTATTTTTTATAAAAATGAAGCAAGACCAAGACCCTTGAAAAAATAGTTTTCATTAAAATAAAGGTTCTGCCTTCTTACAACTGTCTACAAGAAAAGACAAAATGTGTGTAATATATAATTTTTACTTATTAGTATTAGAAGTACCGAGGGCCTTATTAAAACCTTTAAAGGCCCTAAGCACTAAAGAGATTATGGTGCCAATACTCCATATGTAGTTCAAATAATCTTTTAAAAAGAAATAAATATGTATATGCATACAGAAATTAAAATAACTTCTTTCCAGAATTTCAGATTATGAAATTCTGGATGAAATCAAAGGTGAACTCATTTTACTTTTGTGATGCTCCTAAGCATGTTCCTGGTCTGAGTAATCTTGCATTAGTTATCCCAGAAAAAATAATTACCTTACCCAGGAGTCTGAGTAGCTCCAAGTACACTGGTGAAAGCCCCACTGATGTTCCCTTACTTTTTTTTAAAGTAAGATATTTATATGTATAGGGATTACATGGTCATCTTCTTCCTTGCATTTCTGTATTTAGTTTGACAAAAAACATTTTCTCATCCTTTAGATTTTATTTATGATGATGATGCTAAGATTCACTTGCTGTTTACTGTCTAACACAGAGAAAAGCCACTATAATACAAAAAACATGGACTCTGGAGTTAGATAGACCTGCCTTGAAAGAAATATCAGTTTTATAATTTCTTAGCTGTGTGATATGAGTAAATGTTTAAGCTTCCTGACAGCTTATAAGACTAAGAACAGAAATATAGTTCTTATTGCCAGGATAAGGCAATATAAGGAAAGATTATATAACATGATGTGTATAAAAGTACTTAGTATAGTTTCTGGTATATGGGAGGTATTTAATAAATTACAACTTTTCTTTCTCATTATACATGTATAATCATAACAGTATTATAGAAATATTACAGATTTTAAGCTAAAAGATCTGAATTCAAGTTAGTTTCTGCCATTGGCAATTGTAATTTGAGGTCAATAATTTAATTTCCCTAGATTTTATGTGCAAAGCTGAGGAAAATTTTACCTGCCCTATGGAGTAACTGTGGGGATCAAACAACAACATGTAAAAAAATGCTTTCAAAACCACAAGGCTTTATAAATTTTTACTGCTACTGTTATGATTATGTTGACCTACACTAGGATGATTCTCCAAGTCTTCTCACAAGACATGAAAGAATTCATTGTTCCTTAAGGAGGTTAATTTGCTTTGAGACAATGCTGCTGTCCCTAAGCATCAGTTAAAACCACTTAATTTACTGATCATTAGAATGTGCTGGCAAAGCAGGTGGCCCCAGGGGTTCAAAAGATTCCTCGGCAGCCCATATTTGGATCTGCATTAGAAGGTTGCCATAATTTAAAGCAGCGTACTAGGCTATCAAGGGAGACAGAGGTGATGCACAGAGAATAGAAAATTCTGCCGGGCGTAGTGGCTCACGCCTGTAATCCAAGCACTTTGGAGGCCAAGGCAGGCGGATCACCTGAGGTCGGGAGTTCAAGACCAGCCTGACCAACATGGTGAAACCCCGTCTTTAAAAAAAAAAAATGTGTGTGTGTGTGTGTGTGTGTGTGTGTGTGTGTGTGTATATATATATATGAGAATAGAAAATTCTGCTTGATTTCTCCAAGGGCTTCCTGATTCCTCAAAAGCACTGCTCCAAACTAAATCATTTTGGATCCATCTGATTCAAGAACACCTATCATCCCACACCAAAGGGCTCTTATTCTGGAACCCATCCAATTGCAAAGACATGAGTGGGAGGAGTTCCACAGAAGTAGAAGGAGCACTCAGTAGTGCTATGTAAAGTAAAGAATATGGGGGTGGGCAGCTGGGCACAGTAGTTCACACCTGTAATCCCATCACTTTGGGAGACTGAGGTGGGCGAATTGCCCGAGTTCAGGGGTTCAAGATCAGCCTGGTTGACATAGTGAAACTCTGTCTCTACTAAAAATACCAAAATTAGCCCAGAGTTGTGGTGTGCACCTGTAATCCCAGCTACTTGGAAGGCTGAAGTGGGAGGACTGCTTGAGCGTGGGAGAATGAAGTTGCAATGAGCCCAGAATGAACCACTGCACTCCAGCTTGGGCAATAGAGTGAGACCCTGTCTCCAAAAAAAACAAAAAAAAAAAAAAAAAAAAAAAAAAAAAAAAAAGCCTGCTCAAGAAAAAAAAAAAAAAAAAAAAAAAACAAGAGGAAGAAAAAAAGAATAGTGGACTATAATTTGTTCAGTAAATGTTCAAACTAGGGCTCATTCAGACACACCAAGAAAGAGAGTTGAATTAAAAGTAGTCAAATGGCTAGAAGGTTGTATTGAAAATAATATCAATTAAGTGAAAAATAATTCATCTTCATAATCACAAATACCCCCATGACTAGAAAACAATATAAATAACATATGATTACATGTCATTTTAAGAGGCAGTGATTGTTTGCATTCTTCAAAATTATGATCATCATTAGTATCAAAACAATAAATGTTCTCATTTTTATAATAAATCCAATCTTTTTTGATAAAAATATTTGGTAAAATGGGGAGTAACTTTATTTTTGTCCTCCTATAAACCATTATGCTATCAAATTATTAATCCAGATAAACAAAGGTATTGATCTCTGTATAATATATTCAATCCCTCTCATTAAATCACAGCAATATCCTCTTTTTTCAGAGAGCATTTACTCCAAACAAAAAAATGCGAAAAAGAAATATGTACAAATTAAATTGCAAACCAAATATCACTTCAAATTATATTGTTGTGAATAATATTTTAGCTGATTACTATGACTAACTGGTTTTAGGTCTTATAAAGAGATGTATATTTAAAAGTAAACTATTAAATGCACTCCAATTGATTGACAAGCACAAACACTGTAACAGAAAGCCAGGTAAAATCTTTTTAGTTTAAGGAAGAGACTCCTTTACATCTTTAGTACTGACAGCCAGAGCTAAGAACTGACACAGGATTTAACTGCTAAATTCTTCACTTATGTGTTATATGTTAGGGAAAAAAATTTAAACAACACTTAGAATCACAGAAAATTGGAACCGGAACAATCTTATCAAACACCACACCCTTATTGATGAAGAAATCTAAAAAGTGAATTTCCCTAATTCTTAGATATATTTAGTGAAAGAATCAAAACCAGAACCAGATCTCCTGATGCCCAGTCTTTTAAACTGTACCAACCTGTCTCCCAACTTACAGCAGATTTTTCCATCACATGTTAAATTATAAAAACGCTAAATATATTTGGGGTGGTAATATATTCTTCCCCATCTCATGGACATTATTTTAAACTATGTTATTGACCTAACCAACAGGAAAGACAGGGAGAGAAAGAGGGAAGAACCAAATTTGCAGAAACTTTCATTTGCAGAAATCTATTAATTTGTAAACCTTTTTATCTCAGAAACGTATGAATTCTACTAATACTTTCAGCTCAACTTCCCGCATATAAATTTATGACAACAGAAGAAGCTTTGAACCATTTCGATTTCCTCCTACTCTGAAAAAAGATATTAAGAGGCAAAACTGGAATTGACAGGGCCATTAAAACATGAGTGAGTTTTTAACAGTCTTCCCTCTAATGTGACAGTTCAAATCATTTCTCCTTTCACCAGAGCCACACAAAACTTTTCAACTACAAAGTCATATTGTTGTATCTTTGAAAACAGAGTTGATTTCTGAACTTACTGTCATTGAAATTCTCTTAATTTCTGCTCAGTTTAAGAGCACAGCATTTTATAGCTCCAGTGTAGGCTCCACTGATGAGGAATTGTCAAGAATAAATTAGGTAATACATGTAGAAGTACTCTGCAAATGTAAAATTATTATAACATATAGAAAACACTATTTTTTTTTTTTAAAAAGGCCTGTGATTGTGTTGCGGATGCAAAGATGATGCAACTTTCTTAGTGATTAATCATTAGATGCATTTCCTTTAAAATCAGGAGCAAGAAAACAATGTCTGCTATCATAGCTTTATTTGAACACTATACTAAAAGCATGGCGAATGTAATAAGACAAGAGACAAATAGAAAAAGAATAAGGATTGGTAAAGGAAAAGCAAAACTGTCCTTATTTACAGATTATATAGCAATGATGAGCTTAGATAAGATGAAGGTGTTATTAACGTTTATTCAGTTTTGTGCAGGGTATCCGGAATGGAAACTCAAAGGTGTATTGCTGAGTGTGAGGTATAATACTAGCTATTCTAGAACCAGTTGTTTCTAAAAACAATGTTAGAACAGTTAGACTACCTTTAAGCCTTAGTTAGGCTACCTTTTAAACAGTTACACTACTTTAAACAGTTAGGCTACCTTTAAGTCTTAAAAGGTTACACATAGGCAGCTTTTGGGAATACGGAATGGGGGTCACAAAATAAAAGACTATGGCTCAAATTGGATACAAACAGCAAAGAAAAGTGGATGCAGAAGCTTGAGAATACTATTCTATTCTAAATTACCCGTAAGTATGCTATCCTAAATTACTCATAAGTATGCTATCCTATCTGTGAGCTATCATCACACTTAAGGTTTCCTGGCATGAGCACTGGATTACTAAATAATAGTCAATCAAGATGGGAAGGAATCAGGTCAATCACAAACCAAGTGGTCTACATGGTAGGACATAAATATCTCTGCTCACATCCATTATCAAAGACTGTTGTGAAATTATTTTTATGTATATACAGCTCAGTACAGCATTAAAATCCTTAAAAACTTTTATTACTTTAATACTATGTTGAATGCAATTTTGTTTTCCACATCGTCACAAAATTGAGTGTGCTTTAAGCTACTTGTCGATAATAAAGTATCTCAAATCTACATTTTTACCATATTCTTCATTCAGAAAGAGTTTTAAAATGGTTTAGTCATGTTGTACAACATAGACTGATAATCTAAAATGGCTACATGAGCTCTGCAAATGTACTGATAACGATTTTCAAATGAATTCAAGGTTGCATTATTATTTGCAACACCAAAGCAAAGGGTACTAACCATTTAAAAGTGCCAATTATTCAACTTTTGTTTTTGTGTTTAGTAATGTTTCAGATTATTTCCCCTCTAAATATTACATAAGGAGGCAAATACTATTTTTACTACAATGGAGCAAAATTTTAAGTCAGAAGCTGCAAGCACATTAGAACCATCTGTTTTAGTTATGTGCAGAAAGTATCTAGTATCAATCAGAGAAAAGCTGAGGGAAAAGTCACTGACTGGCTGAAAATATACTAACTGTTAGGGTAAAAAAATGTTCCATATGCCATAAACCAGACTCTCTTAAATAAACTTGGAAATGATATAAATTTTCCTATCTTCTTTACACAAGCCAATGTTAATTAGCTTGCAGAATTTCAAAGTAGTAGAAAATTTTAAAAAATAATTACTTTTGTCTTTCACAAGCATATAATGAACATATACATTTTTTTTTGGCATCCAATGGTGTTTGGTACTTTTCAAAGTAGATGATACATCGCTTTCCAAAGATCAGTATACTCTCAGATTATAAGTTACTTATATATTTCTAGCTCTGAATGACACATTCATATAAAAATAGATTTCTGATCAGCACATATTTATAATCCTCCAAAACGGTTAGATCAAAAAGTATGAGAGAAAGTAAGAAATAAAGAGACAGGAGTGGGAAGAGGCCAAAACCACCAACATGCAAGGACTTTAATGAAAGCTGTGCCATTTGCAGAATGAAACATTAAATCTACTTGGTTAGAAAATGTAGGCGAGTGCTTTTATAAGTGCTCTTTTTAAAAAACAGTAAATATAAAATGATATAGACTTGTGAATATACTTCTCACTACCTACTGGTTAATATTTGCTACTCACTACGAAGGCTAAATTGGATTATTCACGTACTGATTATCTAACTTACAAATCAGCCATGACGTTTGCCTTTTTCGCCATATTACTACCAAATTTTTGTGCAGTTCATTATTCATTAACCATCTCCATTAGAATGGTAGATATGGACAATGTGAATATACCCCCACACCTCATTCTGCATTTCTGATAAAATTAATAACTTGATGGCTATTCTCTACTGACAGAGACAGAATCTTCTGTATTCAAGGAGAGCACATTTACTGAAAATCAAGAAACAGTTTTTTTCCAGGTCTATTAATAATGAGGGAGAAGAAAGACTTCAAAATAGGATATCAAAACAATACAAAGGTATATGATGTGATGTAACTCTGAAGACAACATTCGATAACTTGCCAGTATTCAACAATAAGCACCACACTGATTCTTACACTTGCCTGTTGTCAGAAAAATGGAGACAATTGCTGCATGATCTTGTCAGAAAGACAGAGTCATCTGGGACTCCTCTGAGCTTTTACAGCACAGCCTGAGAGGACCTTTTGTTCCTTTCCTGTTAGCAGAAGAGCCAAACTGAGGCTATGCCGCGCCTCCTCCCTCATGAGGGGGCACAAAACATGCAACCGAAAAGTCACCTTCTGGGATGAGTACTGAGATCTCATAGCGTGTGTGTAAAGCAGAAAACATGGCATAGTGCAAATAGAAAAGGAAGACAGAGTAAAAAAAAACTTAAAAATCCTTAAAAGGGCTTCTAAAGTATAGCTCTGTAAAATAATGTAGAAAAAGTGAGGTAGAGGGTCTTACCTTGCAGATCTTATAGAGTGATTCCTGACCATCTCCTCCAGTATCTTTAAAGTAATCATGTGCGGGAAACGTACGATGAATATCTCGAGTAATAACACTCTCCTGGGCCGAGTCCTAAAAAAGAAAAAGTAGACCTAGTTATTAGTTTAATTTTTTTCTAATTATGAAGTATAATATATACACATTGTGTTAAAAAAAAAAAGCAAAAAAATAAACAACAGAAAATCTTCCCTTCTATCCCAGACTCATAGTCTTATACCAAAGGTAAGTACTACCAACAGGTCCTTTGTATCATTTCACCTATTTATCTATAGATATTTGTGTGTATATGTATGTTTATATGGGGAGAAGGGGCAGGGATGGAGGGAAGTTGTATGCATACATCTCCACAGAAGCAAACTATCTGTTTCTTTCACTTAATGGGATAACATAGAGTGTTCCTTATCAAGACATGTAAATATAGTTTATTCTCTGTAGAAGCAGTTATTTTTTAAAAATGAGGTAGATCTGGATATAGATGTATCATAATTTACTTAACATTCTCCTATTAATGACCATATTCTTTGCATTTTTTTCTTCTATATAACAAACAATACCATAAGGAATATTTTATACATATGTCTTACACACATGCTCAAGGATAAATTCCTTGAGGTTTAACTGCTAAGTCAAAAGTTACATGCATTTCCAATTTTCATGAACCCTCTCTCCAGGTCATTCCAATACATACTCCAAACAATAGTAGAGTATATGTTTCTCATCTGCCCAATACCACAAATTATCTAATTTTTAAATCTGACAATCTGATAAATAAAAACTCAGACCACAAGCACTTAAAAAGTAAAAATATTATCAATCTTTCCTAGGTTAATAACCCAACATATTGACTTCACAAAACAGGAAGCTATAGACTACTGTATTAAGATGATATCTTCTTTAAAGATAAGCCTAGATATTTGGTGAAAACAAATTTATAAACCAAAAGCCCAAACTGAGTGAAATTCTAAGCCTCATAAACATGATTAAACATTCTCTTGATTTTATTTTATTCCTGGAAAAGTTTTTATTTTATCTTTTTAAATGCCAGGAAAATAGTATGGGACTACTTTTAGCAACCCTGATGGTGAAAATATTTTGTACAATTCAAAGAAGCATCAAACTACTAATTGCAAATTAAAAGAATTGTTTAATGTCTTACTTCAATAAAGATTTGAACAAATCCCCTCTTTCAGTCTCAAATCAAGAAAAACAAAAAAAATTTAATGTATGTAATTTTAATGAATGCCATTTCTCTTTCTCTTGATAGCTTCGAAGTATACAAGAAGAGGGGAGTAAGGTAAGCCATTACCTTCTCTTGCTGCCTACATTTCAGTTGCTATTTCATGCTGGGTGGTAATTAGATTTTATATACAGAAAGAGAGGAAGCAAACTGAAAATGTCCAAATTTGCTAGCAAACACTGAACATACTATACAAATCAATCCAAAGGAAATTCTGATGGCATACAGAAATGAAATACTAAACCTGAATTAAAATAGAGCCATAAAAATCACCATAACTTAAGTAAAAAGATACAGAGGAAATTTATATTTGCCAAGGTAAATGTAGTTTCTAATGATAAAGAAAGCTGCAGGGTGAGGTGGGGGTACAGAAAAAAAGTAAGTATAAAGGGATATATTATGAAACATTTGTTTTATCTTGTCTGGAGTCTTATGTACAAAAATCTGGTATCCAGACAGACCAAAGTTTTCTCTGCCAGGTTTTCTCCAACAGAAGAGCTCTCTTTCCACAAGTGAATCGTTTCCACTTATAAACTACCTGAAAGATGAGGAATAAAAATGTTACTACTGCTATTTTTGAACTATTTCAGGGACAAATATGTGCCCAGTGGCCATAGGATAACTCTTTTTGTACTTTCAGGATACTAAGAGAGAGAAATCTCTGGACTGTATTCCCTAGAAACTACTTATGCATTTAGCATTATGCTGTGTTTAAATGGTTCCAACAGCCTGATTTCAGGGAAGAAAAAATTGGTGAAAAAATTGGTAAAAAAAGTTTCTAGAGCGTAAATTCACAGAATACTGAGTAATTTTTCTATGCACACTTGACCTTCCATATTTAAGAAATAAAGGACAAAATCAAATGAAAATAAAATTAGTTTGTCCTTACTTAATAAAATTTCCCAGCTGGGTGAGGTGGCTCAAGCCTGTAATCCCAGCATTTTGGGAGGCTGAGGTGGGCAGACTGCCTGAGCTCAGGACTTTGAGACCAGCCTGGCAACATAGTGAAACCCTGTCTCTACTAAAAAATACAAAAAATTAGCAGGGTGTAGTAGTACATGCCTGAATCCCAGCTACTTGGGAGGCTGAGGCAGGAGAATCACTTGAACCCAGGAGGTGGAGGCTGCAGTGAGCCGAGATCACACCACTGCACTACAGCCTAGGCAACAGAACCAGACCCTGTCTCCAAAAACAAACAAACAAAAAAAAACAATTAACATAAAATTTCCCTTCCTAAGATTACTTTTAAATGTTTATACACAAATGCTCCTAGACTTTTCTCCCTATGAAGTGCTCTCAGTTGGCTAAGGGAATAATTTCCAGAACTTAACTTTACAGATAAATAAGCTACTTTGCTACATTATTCACTGATCCATCTCATATAAGTGAAGGTCAATAGATATTACAGAGTCTTGTCAACAGACGAATAGGAATGAAATTGTGTACTGAACTTGTGAAAATCAAAAGAAAACAATTGTGTTTTTGAAGTAAAAGCTAATGTTAGCCCACCTTCCAATTACTCATAACAGGTGAGAGTAGGAACAGTTTAATTTCAGGAATCCACATCTAATCATCCAAATTCACTCACTCATTCAACAAATATTTGAGTCAAGAAAGTCATAAAACCTAACATTTGCAGAAGGGAAACAAAACAATTTTTCTCTTCAATATTAATTCCTTTCTTTTTAGACTTCCTCTGGTTGTAGTGGTCAATTTTTACAAGAAATATAATGAAGAAACAGGAAGGACAAAAGGAGGCTCAATAATTCATCATCTAAATACCTGGAGTTAAGGGCTTTCATGTGACTTTTTATTTTTATATGGCTAAAAACATTTCATAGCCCAACCAAAACTGATATGAATTCATTTTCTGAGAAGGTTCCCCTATAGGCAGGGGCTCCCTAAGTCCTGCCAGTTGTCTCCAGAATGAGAAGAGGGAACAAGTTATTTCTTTAGGGGCAGCCATTTCACCAACATCTAGATGTATAACTCTCTCCACATCTTACGTCTCAGCAGGGGTATCTTCCATTTTGTACCTCAGAGTCCAATACAATATTTGAGTGGCCCTGAAGCTAGACAAACTCATTGATTTTATTTCCACTTTCCTCACTTAATACCTATAGGATCTCAGACAAGTTATTTAATCATGCTAAACTTCAGTTTCTCCATCTGTAAAATGGGATGACAATATCAAATGCATAACATTATTTAAAATAACATTATTTAGAATGTATGTGAAATGCTTAGCATACTGCCTAGCTAAAATTATTAAAAACAAGAAAAAACTAAGTACTTGTTAAGTAAAATTAATTAATAACAAGAAATATTATTATTCCCCATTTCCATAAGAAATTCAGGTGTGGCTGAATAATGCACTTTGGGAGGCCAAGGCAGGCGGATCACAAGGTCAGGAGTTTGAGACTGGCCTGGCCAATATGGTGAAACTCTGCCTCTATTAAAAATACAAAAAGTAGCCAGGCGTGGTGGCGTACGCCTGTAGTCCCAGCCACTCGGGAGGCTAAGGCAGAAGAATCGCTTGAAGCGGGAGGTGGAGGTTGCAGTGAGCCAAGTTCGTGCCACTGCACTCGCCTGGGCAAATCAGTGAGACTCTGTCTCAAGAAAAAAAGAAAAAAAATCATTATTCAACTGTTTAAAATTTTTGGAGAATATCCATTTTGGACATTCTTCTATATTTGTATACCTAAATAATAACTCTTTTCTGTTACATTATGATTATGAAACCAATTCCTTTAGAGATTTATAACACAATGATGGATTAATGTACAACTGTTTAAATTTCCAATTGTGTATTTTATGTGTCCTAAATTACCCTTATTTCTATGAATCCATCTGTAAAAGCAACAGTGAACAACCATTCAGAAAAAGTACTGCTTTTATCGACTGATACACACTCTGGCCCCAGCTTTACATGTAACACATACAATAAAGAAAGATATACACAAATAGGTCCAGAAGAAGGATAGGAAGGTCAGGGTACAGTAGAAGCTAAATTTCCCAGAGCAGTCACTATTTCCATCATTACTTTAGAATGTAGTTTCTTAAAGAAACAGTTGAAAGTCACGTATGGAAAGGACAAAAACCACTGTCACAAGTACATGTTTCCCTTCTGGCATCACCACCAAGAATGTAACTCATAGGCAAAGTCCTTGACAGAATCCTTTCTCCTGCCTTAGTCAGGTCGGTCCATACACAAAAGCTGACTCAGATCACAAAGTAGTATGAAATTTGTAATAAAGTCTGAAAAGTTGAGTTTTATCTCCGATAACTCACACCCTTGACACTGTCACCACAGAGAAACTAAATCTGCTTTTCAAGTATTCTCTTTAATTTCTAAGCTATTAATAGTAAGACTAAACTTATTCTCAAAAAAAGACGTTGATCTCTACTGGATAAAATCATATTCCAACAGAGGATACAATTCAGCTTGTTGAAGATGAGCTTAAAATCAACTCTATGAGATATGATAAACAGCTTGCCTAACTTTTGATCAATTTAAAGTAGGTTCAATTTAGCACCTGTTATCAAGAGTATTACATGAACTGTCTTCCCAGTACAGCTTACATACCCTGACATGTTTGCAATTCTCTTAATTCTTATTCAAAGAGAATCATCACTTACTTGCTTATTGTGAGAAAGAAATGAATGCAGCATTGAAGTGTCAGCAAGCATTAGGAAGACAGCTTTGGATGACCACAGGCTATTATTTTTTATGAGCCAATTTCTGGGCTGTCAACAAGTAAAAAGGTATTTTAGTGAGGAAGATTGTTTTCAAATGTAACCTTAGCAGTGGCAGAAGCATAAAAGTAATATCCTGTCAAATGAACACTTTGTCTGTACCTTGATTTGCCATATTTTAAAAATTGTGACAGCATCTTTTTTATTAATCCCTATTGTCAAATTCAAAGTGTGAGCTGCATTTTCACTTTACATCTACCACAAAGTCATTTCAACTTTGTAAGTATTATACCATACCAATCTGTGAGTACCATTAAAAAATGCCAATATAGACTGTCCCTAGCATAATCAGTAAGCAGATAAATGATTCAAAGCTGAAAAACTCTTTGACCTTAAACTGTGCCTTCTATTCTTACTCCACAGGGAGCCTCCTTTAGTTCTATGCTGGATGGTAAAACATCACAAACTGGTCTGCTAACATGTTCCTGAAAGCAGATGGGTTTGTAGTGGTCGGTCTGATTTATTCACCTTGATGTCTGCCAAAAATCCAAAGAGGCAGAGATGAAAGAAGAAAATATAAAAGCGTATTCTAGTTTCAAACATGCTACTAAAATCATGATCTAGAAACAGTAACACAAAAGGGCTGGGTCACTGCCAGCCTTTGTTCCTTGAATATGGGGTCAGGGGAGTCTTAAGCATGGTAACATAGAAGCAAAGAAAAAATCTCAATAAAATCACATTGTGAACAAACTGCTTCCCAGTCACTGCAGACAAATGCTGCCAAATGCTTCAGAATCAAAGCCTGACACAAAAGTCAAAAATATAAGCCATATTCTAGCTTCAGGAAGAACTAAATCTCTTCAGGGAAAGAAACCACAATGATAAGTAAAGGGAGGCAGGTAGACAGGAGAGGAGGAAGCATATTTCAAGAGCAGTCAATATTCATGGTGTGCCTTGCTCTTGAAGGATGTGCTGGGATGCCAGTGGGAAATATTTGAATAGAATAAAGCATTCTTTCAGGACTAGAAGACTAGGAGGCACTGAGGCCTATAGGTATAGCCTGGATTTCCCACAGATGCTAAGTAATCAAGGTCAGAGTTCCAGATGACTCTCTACAATGAACATGTGGGGTTAATTTTAGATTCCAGATATACCTACCCAATACTCCTGTGGTCACATTTGGATATGCCTTCATTCTCAGGGTTGTTGACTGCTCATTGTTCCAACTGGGGAACTTGACATTCTTGAAACTCATATCAACAGGCAATAATGAAACCTGCAACTCCTTTTTGGGTAAAGCACAATAGCGGAACTCCATGCTGTTATTTTCCAAAGTTATAAATATTTCTCATTTTGCATTATCTTTATAATTGTGATTTTCATCAAAACAGCTCTCTGAACTCTTTTGAAATACATACAAATTTTAAGAAAGAGCTCCATATTTATTATCCACTGTATAAAAATAATATTCTTTTACTTCTCCAAAAAAATTTAATACCTCGATAAAACTAGGGTTTGATAAACACACCTATTTTAACCTAATTATTATATTTTATAATTTTATAATTCTGACCATCTGCACACCCATACATGGTCAAAGTTAAAAATTGTTTTTATAAGCTGAACAATTGTTAGTAATTTTATAAAACATTCTACTACTTCCTCAATCACTTTAGATGCTTCTCTTTGAAATTCCTCAGGCTCAATTACATTTTCTTACATTGAATGATACAAAAATTGACTGTAAGGCCAGGCACATTGGCTCACACCTGTAATCCCAGCACTTTAGTAGGCTGAGATGGGAGGATCACTTGAGCTCAGGAGGCTGAGACTGCAGTGATCCAAGATCATGCCACTGCACTCCAGCCTGGGCAACAGAGTAAGACCCAGTCTCAAAAAAATAAAATAAAATAAAAACTCACAAAAAGTGAATGTATATAAAAATTAAGCTTTCTGTTTACTGAATAGTACAAACTCACGCATGTATTCAACAAATACTTTCCTTAGCACTTACTAAGAATCAGGCACTATTCTAGATATAGAAGATATAATTGTCAGCAAGAATAAGTCTTTGACCCTATGGAGCTTATATTCTGGTAGTAGGGGAGAAAGACATTAAGCATATAGTGTTGACTGGTTAGTAAAAAGTAATATAAAAATAAAGCAAGATAAAGAGATAGTGAAGAAAGGGCTGACAAATTAGGTAGGGTGCCTTTGCCTCTCTGAGTGAGATTATTTAGAGAAATATTTAGAGAGAAAAGCAATGTGCAAAGGCCTTGAACTGGGAGTGGAATGGCAATACTTTTCTTGACATTTTCCAGCATTTTTCTGACCTTTATGTTTCCAGATGTCTTCAATGAATTGCCAAAAATAATTCTAATATTTTTCTGGACTAACTTACCTCAGAAATTTATATGTATAATTTACATCATTTTTACAAGATTATTTAATTCATATATTTGAATAATACACTCCTAGTTGCATGTCTATATGAAAACTTACCATTCAAACACTTATTTAACATTTGTTGTATGCAAGACATTATAATAGGATCTGGGGACTCCAGAAAACACAGGACATAATTCATAATTTCCTTAAACTGCAAAAGGCTTAAGATAACTTGTAAAGACAAGATAAAGGCATAAATATCAATAGAAAGAAATATATACTGACAGCCAAAAAAATTATATGGGCAATGTTAATTATGGGAATTCAGTGAAGAATGTCTGCAAAAGGGGTCAAGTGGTAAAAGTAGCCTTTCTTGGGAGTTAGGGCCTAGGCTGGACTCAATAAAACCCACAGATCATGAATGATATATTAACAGCAAGAGTGGTGTGAACAAACCCTCCAAAGCAGGAAAGCACTTGGGATGCCAAGTAGATGTGACTCTAATTGACTGCAGAAGGGAATTCAGAAAAGGAGAAGTTGAGAGAGATTCAGAATATAGAAAGATGATCTCAGTTAAAACACTTTAACTGAATCCTGTGAACAATATGGAGCCATTTAAACTGTCATAGTCTGTGTAGTCTCTATTTTGTAAGTCGTTGGTTCCAGTTTGGCCTCATCTGCTTTCACTATCTGATTGACATAGAGTATAGTGAAAAATTAATCTTACTCAAAGAGAAGTTTGGCCTTTGCCATTGGCTAGGAGGAGGTGACTTCTAGCCCATGGAACATCATGCCTAATGGGAGGCCTTTGCTTGCACGAGGGCCTTGGCCACTGAATAGTCCAACAGTGTTATTTATGACTAAGACTTTGGACCATGCCACGCTAGTTTTACCTACAAAGAGGCTGGAGAATAAAGGTCAGCCACACAGGTAATATGTGATTGAGACTCAATAAAAACTCTGGGCAATAGGGCTTGGGTGAGCTCCCCTAGCTGGAAATACCCCACGTGTATTATCACACATGGATGCCAGAAATATAACATCCATTACTCATGGGGAGAGGACAAAGACAAAGTACTCATGTCTGGTACTCCTTCTGGACTCTGCCCTTTGTGTTTCTTCTCTTGGCTGGCTTATTCTCTATTCTGTAGCTGTAATACACTGTGACTATAACAGGTTTCTGTCAGCTTCCATGAGCATGTCTAATGAATTATTAACTTAAGGGTGGTTTTGGTAACTCCCTGAACTTAGAACTGGTGTCAGAAGTGAGGGCAGTGTGGATTGTGTTCTCTCTAACTTGCCTTTGGGTAGATTCTTCACAAACTGGCCATCAACAAATCTGAAGATCTCACTGTGGTATTCTCACCAGTAAATTTTCTCTATTTAGATATATATATCACTGTCCACCTTTTCCTCTGCCATTAACAAAATTATTATTCATAATAAAATAGCTCCTCAAGACCATGTTGGTTTTGAAAGCTTTAAAAAAATCCTTTAATGTAGAATCTCCAAAGCTAAACATAATGGAACTACTGTTGACCATTTTACCACTTGTTCACTGAGGCTGTGAAAAATCTGTATCTGATCAGTGAAAGGAAGAATATTAAATGAATAGTAGATCACATAACTATTAAAATGACCTTAGAATTCCCTTTCATAAAGTATCACCTGAAACTTCAAAGAAGAGTGAGTACATTCCAGTCTCTTATCCATTTCAAAAAAATTGAACAACTGCATATCTACAAAAATTTCAGTAATACATATATATTTTTTAAATCCTTCCGGATCAACAAGTTATACTACTTTGGGATATGGATTTTGAAAAAGGCAATTAATTTTTATACCAATTCAGGTTATATAATTGCCATTTTGTTCCTTTTTATAATAGCACATGTTTCCATTAACATAAGGTTTTAGTCACCTAAAAGTAGAAGATGCATGGATCACAACAACATTAATAACAAAAGGATAGGAATGGCTAAGAACAGAAGGATTTGTTCCAGAGAGACTATAATAGTTCTAATTCTCAATTATAAAGGTAATTTCAGTAAATTAAATCTCTTCATTCCATCTAGTGAGTGTATAATGGGGCACTTTTTGTTTCACAAAGTCTGGTTAATATTACAACTTTCTTTTCTGATACTCGACTTTCTTAATTTTTCTCCATTCAAGAGGATCAACTGCTGTTGTTTTCTGCTACAGATTTTGTGATTATACTTCCTTAAGAAGTACGCCAAATATTTTGGAGATAGGGCGAAGTTGAAACTTGATTAATCCCTATATATCTTCTCTATCGATTCAGAAATGAGGATTACCATTCTAAGAGTTAGGAGATGTAGGTAAATACATATCCTAGCTCCTAGACACAGTATATTCCTTTTTAGTTTCTTTGCTAGTTCCTTCTCTGCTTACTTCTTGTCTTCTGCTTTGCTTACTCTCCACACTTTCAAGGGAAATCTTACCCATTCCTGTGACTTCAACTACCATTTATTCTCTCTCTCCTGGGTCTTTATTAAAGTAAGTATCAATCTTACTGATTATTAGAATCACCTGAGATGCTGTTTCAGAACATAGTATCTCCAGGTAGTCTATTTTTTAACAAGTGTCTATGTAGCCACCAGCAAAAGGCTGCAAACTGTTACTTGAGAACTATTGATCTAACAGAACTTTTATTCCACATTTAAGACTTAAGTATAAAACTCAATTCAGAATTATCCACATGGTCAAGTATCCTTTTTATTCTCAATTGCAATGGAGTGAACTTCCACTCCCATCTCTGAGTTAACATATAAAGAATTATAGTGGAAGTCTTCTCTCCCTTTTTCTCACTTAATCAGTTGGTCCTCTCGGCTTTCACTCTGCTATTTTAATTAACTAGTGTTCATGTCTGAATACCCCCACTTGATTGCCACCTCTAGGTGGACCATGAATAAACCTTATTTACTGTTTCCCTGGTGCTTGAGACTTTAGCAGGCACTAGGTAAATGAGTATGAATAAATCAGAGTTAGTAAAGCAGGCAGGGTAATCATCTACTCCCCAAGATGGAGAGAGATTCAAATTTTTAAATTTTTGCTTTGAAATTTAAATTCTCTTCCAACATCATTTAATTAACAGGAGTAGCAAAAGATATTAATTTGTACCACAATCAAAGATAATGACAAGGATTCATAGGTTTCCAAACCAAAATTTCACAGCAAAATGCATACCAAAATGTCATTTCTAATATCAAAGATAATATATAAAAATAACTTTACATATTATATAAACTATGGAAAAAACAAAATGGATCTCTATCTTAAAATATAAATGGAAAATCCTACTATTATTTGATTCATCCAAAATAATTTTAAAAAATTATTTGGGGTTTGCTCATTGAGTTTTACTTCATTTTATATGAAAAGAAGTAAAACAGATAAAAATACATTCAATCCCTGAATTATTTTAAAATCAGTCTTATTAAAGTGACAGATGAATTGCATAATCATGTATAAAATGCTATTAGAAGCAAATTACAATAGAAATAATTTTTTTTTTTAATCTCAGCTAACTGTCTTAGTTTACATGTTAACTTTTTCACAGCTAAATAGCTTGAAGTAGTAGACTGATAGCAAGGTTGGGTAAGGATCAGAAAATTCCCATTCAGTATACCTGTGTGGATTACAGTATTTAATAGCCTCAGGTTATTTGCTGTTCTTAATAGTATATGGGACAGAAACAGTTTATGGTTAAGGTCTTTCTCTTTTTTGAAATTCCCTTCTACCCCTTTAATCAATATATATATTTGCTTTTGATCTATATGCCATGTGGAACACTTTTTCTTTAACTTTTTCCTAATTGACTCTCACGCAGCCAACAGAACATTTTTGAAGTCTGAATTTCTCATAAAAAGAAAGAATATGCAACTGCTGTTAAAACTAAGAAACTGTAAAAGTATCTTCACTTATTCCTTAAATATTAGATTGCCATTTGTGGAAGGTACTTTGACTTGATCTAGTGGCTAGAAGGCTAAAACAAGGTTTCTTACCGGTAATTTATCTGGCCTTGCTTTTTTATTTAGATCCAGTTCTACAAATAAAAGCTGTTTCATTTTTCCAAAGTTATAAGTGGCTGATAAATTACATTTACAAAACTGTTCTTACTCTGCACAGTGATTAGTTGTAAGTGTTAAGGTAATTAGGTATAAGTGTTAAGTAGTTCACAATATGAAATATTATTAGTGTTAAGGTAATTAGGTGTAAGTGTTAAGTAGTTCACAATATGAAAATATTGTGAAAAATAGACAGTATTATCCAATATATTATCTAAGCAGACAAACCAACCATTATTTGGGCCAGCTAGACCTGTGTTCTCTTTTGGCACCACCATCTATTAATCATTCAGGATATTATCACCTTATGCCTAAACTATATCAAATAATCAATTCCCTAAGTGTTCTGTCTTTCAATCAGTCTGTTAAGTACTTTTAGGTTAATCTACTTGAAGCACTATTTTATTCCCAAATACCATTCAAATCCATCTATAATATTGTCCCACCTGTTACCCTCAAACAGAAAAAAAGGCATTTATTCCACTCCATCTGAATCACATCCCATTCTGCAAAGTTGTGTTGTTCTTTTAAGCTTCTAGGCTTTTTGTGCAATTTCCTCTGTCTGAATGATCCTACATCCCACATTTCTCCCTACTGAAATCCTGCTCATTTATATAGGATGATCAGATTTCTTCCACAGTACTTTCATAATGATCCCAGGTAAAAACACCTTTTTCCCTTATGTTACTATAATACCAAATTGTATATATGTATATACAATTTTTTACATATTGCCTTGGGCTAAGACATATCTTACTTCCACCAACTGAAAGATAAGCTCCTGGCCACTATGGGCAGCAGCCGATAGTAACACATCCAGTACCCTAAATGTAATAGGGGCTGAATGAATATTTATTGAATAAATAATAATTATTATAAATGATCCACATAACAGAAAGAAGACAATGGTGAACCAGGGCAGAAAGGCAGAGGATGAAGAAAGAGGTTATATCCCTGCTTAAGCGGAAGGTGAGTCATGCCTCACACTGAGCCGCATATGAACACTAGGATGGGGCAAATTTTTCTTTGTTGGGCACTCACACATGCCCTGTAACATGCTTTGAGCTGACTCCCTAGGAAGAGAGTTTATAAACTCCATTATAAGGCAGAATGTTATCCAATGGAACTATTGCCATAATCAATGCCATGATTCACAACATTTTTATCCACATGAAACAAATTAGTTCATTGTTCAAAATCACACTTTCCTAAGGGTTACTTGGAGGTAACTCTGCAGCAAGTCATCACATTGTAGTTCTCAATACTAGCTTACTGATGTATAGGAAAGAAGGATCAAAGAAGCTTTTACATAGGTTTATAAAACAAACATTTTGCTTAAATATTTATTCGACTCAGCCTAGGCTAAAATGCTTTATGAAGATGATGTTATGCTGCAATTATCCAAGTAGCCACTGGAAAGAATTCCAAGTTAGTATTTCTTGTTAAACATGGCTGTGATATTGTGTTCAAGATCATAATGTAAGCAACACAGCCCTGAAATAAAACACGATAGTGTAAACCAGATAATTTTTCACAAATGCAGCAAATTTGAGAGCCACAGAGAGCCGAAAGGAGAGGTGAGTGATTATGAGTCTTTAAACAACAAAGATGTGGCATTGCGATCCTGAGTACCAGCCCAGAGGTCACCCCTGCTTGTCTCACCAGAGGAATGTCTGTAACCCAACAGTTCAGGGAGATGGAGATGAGATTGGGCTAAGTGGGGCAAAAGAGTGGTCTGGCCCTACCCTCTGACAGCAGGTATTGCAAGACCACAGGACACTGTCCCTAGAAAATCAAGGAAACTCTGGCAAAGTGATGGGGGAAAAGGATGACATAAGTGGGGGGCATGACAATATTTCATGAAAAGAATTCTTAACTTGTTAGCTCTATGTTTGTATTTTACTAAAGGATTTCAGTAGGACAACTACTATAAAAATCAATGCCCCTATGAAGAAAATTTAGGGTTGGCAGGTAAAATATAAAATGCCCAGTTAAACTACACAGAATTGAATAAGGCATTGAACACACTGATATTAAAACTTGGTTGTTAATTATTTGAAATTAAAATGTATGTCAATGTCTTGTATTTTTATTTGCTACATCGGCAGTCCTAACCAGATTGCTAATATCACAGTGTTGGAAAAAGCAATTGGAATAAAAACCATAAATGGTTTTTATTCTTGATTAAATAATTTTTAATACTTCTGTATGAAAGTTACCATATTTGATATAAACTAGTCACATTTTACTTCACAAGCTAGCCTGTGTTACATTTATTTAATTAAGATGCAAAAATACTAGTTAAAAGCTACAGATACTGCTATAAATAGAATCAGAAAAATCTGATCTCAACTATAAAAGACTGAGAGAAAAATGAGGACTTTGAGATAATAATGGACAGACATCATTAGTGAGAATACCAAGCCTGGGAAGCACAGAAAAACTGAATTTTGGCCTGGAAAACAAGATCAAATTAAGATATACCGGACTGGTCTGAGGTTCCCAAAGACCTGAAGGCAGAGAACAGATAAAGATTCCTGCTAGTGAATAAATGACAAAGATGCTGAAAATATCTGCTTTGTCAACATTGTCTCTCCTCTGATCAAATGCCAAATAAAGACCAACCAGTTAATGTCTGAAAAAATGTTCTGGTCACAGAAGAAAGCAGCTTTAAAATTGGCCTAATGAAATAAACCCATGGTATGCCTTATTAATGGACAATTTATTTCTCTGGTATTGTCATTATTGATGTAAAGGAGTATCAGGGCACAATCTGAAAGACAGTGGGTGTGGCAGACTGGAAGCAAGCACCTTTACATATGACTATGAATTCAGGAAAAATCAAAATTTTTGAGTTGCATATTTTAAATGATTTATTTTTTAATTAAAAAATGTCTAAGACAATAAATGTTAACATCTACACTTAGCCACTCAATTATTTTTCTGAAGGGTTTTAAATTTTTATTGAAATTTCACAGACTAGTAGGTACTATATGAGGGGTCTTCAAAATGTTCATGGAAAATATGCATTATTAAAAACTATGTACGCATTGCAACAAAATTTGCACCAAAACAAATTCTCCGCAACTTTTTATAACATGTCTGAATACGATCTAGTTTGAGGCGCTAAGAAGAATAAGACATAAATTTGAAAAGAGCCCCTATCAGTGCAACACGAATTCCACTAAAATTGAAGCAAGAACAAACATCAAACCGAGGGTGAAGATTAAGTGGAAGAATGTGAAATCATTTATGCTTTATGAAAAGTTTATGAGGACAATGCCCCCAAAGAAGTCACCAATTTACAAATAGAAAATTTATTTTAAGAAGGAATGAGATGATGTTAAAGATGAGGCCTGCAGTGGCAGGCCATACATATCAATTTACAAGAAAAAAATTATATTTTTGTGCCCTAATTGAAAGGGACAAACAATTAACTGCAGAACAAAGCCAACACTACAGACATCTCAATTGGTTCAGCTTATGTAAATATGACTAAAAATTAAGGTTGAGTAAATATTCCATGTGATGGTTGCCAAAACTTTTGTGGCCAGATCTGCTTCAGACAAGAGCAGAGTTTTCAATGAAATTTCGAACAAGTGGGATAAAGATCTGAAATATTTCTTCAAAAAATTGTAATGGAAGATAAAAAATGGCTTTACAATATAGTCCTGAAGACAAATAAAAAAGCACAATCAAGGCAATGGCTACCAAGAGATGGAAGTGGTCTAGTAAAAGCAAAAGTAGACCAGTCAAGAGCAAAGGTCATGGCAACAATTGTTTGAGATGCTCAAGCCATTCTGCTTGTTGACTTTCTAGGAAAGACAAAGAATAACATCTGCTTATGAGAGCGTTTTGAGACACTGAGCCAAAGATTTAGCAGAAAAATGCCTAGGAAAGCTTCATCAGAGGGTCCCTCCCCACCATACCATGTTCCTGCTCATTCCTCTCATCAAACAAGGTCAGTTTTATAAGAAGAGTTTTTTGTTTTCTTTTGGCTTTTTGAGACAGGATCTCACTCTGTTGCCCATGCTGGAGTGCAGTGGTGCAGTCTCAGCTCACTGCAGCCTTTGCTTCCCAGGTTCAAGCAATTCTCCTGACTCAGCATCCCGAGTGGCTGGGATTATGCGCATGTGCTGGCATACCCAGCTAATTTTTGTATTTTTAGTAAAGACAGGGTTTCTTTACTATGTTGGCCAGGGTAGTGAAACCCTGATCTCAAGTGATCCACCTGTCTCAGCCTCCCAAAGTGCTAGGATTATACGAGTAAGCCACTGTACCCAGCCAAATTTTATGAGTTTTGATTAAACATTATTAAACATCCACCTTAGAGTCCTGATGTGGCTACTTCTGACCTGTTTGTTTTCTACTCTTAAAGAGCATCCATTTTTTTTTCAGGTAATAATCTTACAAAGATGGCATTGACATGGGAAATTCCCAGAATCCTCAGTTTTTTAGAGATGACTAAATGACTGGTATCATCACTTATAAAAGTGTCTGGAGAGAAGGTGGTAGAGCAAGATGGCTAAATAGCATCCTCTAATGATCATCCCCTCCACAGGAACACCAAATCGAACAACTATCCACATAATGAAGCACCTTCATGAGAACCAAAAATCAGGTACAGAATTACAGTGCCTGGTTTTAACATCATATCAAGGAAAGAGGCACTGAAGAGGGTAGAAAAGACAGTCCTGAATTGCCAACACCATCACCCCTAGCATTAGCTGCATGACAGAGAAAGAGAATATGTGTGATAGGCAGAGGGAGAGGACAGTGATTGTGGGACTTTGCATTGGAACTCGGTGCTATCTGTCTTAGCTAAAGGGTGTACTTCAATCAGAAAGAGGATGTTAATGAGCAAAAAGAAATCATCTGGAGGTACAAAACTCACGGCTAATAGGAAGTACACAGACAAAAACAGACTATGGTAACACTGTAACTGTGGTCTGTAAACTACTCACATCTTTGGTATAAAAATCAAAAGATAAAACTATCAAAAATAACTACAACAATGTTTTAAGACATAGTGTAATAAGATTTAAATAGAAACAACAAGAAGTTAAAAAGTGGGAGAGATGAGTCAAAGTGTAAATTTTTATTAGTTTTCCTTCTGCTTTTTTGTTTGGTTTTACAAGCAGTGTTATCATCAGTTTTAAATAATTGGTTACAAAATGTTATTTGCAAACCTTGTGGTAACCCTGAATCAAAATACCTACAACAGATACAAACACACAAAAAAGACAAGAAATTAAAAGTACCATCAGAGAAGATCACCTTCACAAAACGGACAGAAGGGATAAAGAAAGGTGGGAGGGAGAGAGAGGGAAGCAGGGAGGAAGAGAAAGAGAGGAAAGGAGGGAAAAAGACCATAAGGCAACCAAAAAACAACAAAACAGCAGGAGTAGGTCCTTAGTTATCAATAACAATATTGAATGTATGTGAACTAAAGTCTTCAAAGACATGGAGTGGCTGGATGGATTAAAAAAAACACAACCTAATGATCCACTGGCTACAAGAAACATATTTCACCTATAAAGACAAACATAGTCTACAAATAAAGGAATAAAAAAGATACTCCAGGCCAATGAAAACCAAAATAAAAGCAGGAGTAGCTATACTTACATCAGATAAAATAAAAATTAATGTTAAAAACTATAAAAATAGACCAAAAGGTCATTATATAATGATAAAGGTGTCAATTCAACAAAAGGATATAATCATTATAAATTTATATGCACCAACACTGAAGCACCTGGATATATAAAGCAAATATTATCATAGCTAAAGAGAAAGATAGACCCCAATACAATAATAGTTGGAGACTTCAACACCCCCATTTCAGCACTGGACAGATCATACAGACTGAAAAATCAACAAAAACACATCGGACTTAGCACGATAAACAAAATGGATCTAACAGATATTTATAGAACATTTCAGCCAGCAGCTGCAAAATACATATTATTCTCCTCAGTGCAGAGATCATTCTCAAAGATAGACCATATGTTAGGACACACAATAAGTATTAAAATAGTTTGTTTTGGGTTTTGTTTTGAGATGGAGTCTTGCTCTGTTGCCAGGCTGCAGTGCAGTGGCATGATCTTGGCTCACTGCAACCTTTGCCTCCGGGTTCAAGCAATTCTCCTGCCTCAACCTCCTGAGTAGCTGGGATTACAGGCGCATGCACCATGTCTGGCTAATTTTTTTGTATTTTAGTAGAGAGGGTTCTCCCATGTTGGCCAGGATGGTCTTGATCTCCTGACTTTATGATCCGCCCACCTCAGCCTCCTAAAGTCCTGGGATTACAGACATGAGCCACCATGCCCAGCCTTAAATGCTTTTAAAACCCGAAATAATACCAAGTATCTTCTCAGATCACAATGGAATAAAACTAGAAATCAATAATAAGAGGAACTTTGGAAACTATACCAACACATAGAAATTAAACACTGTGCTCCTGAATTACCAGTGAGTCAATGAAGAAATTAAGAAGGAAAATTTAAAATTCCGTAAAACAAATGAAAATGGAAACCCAACATACCAAAATCTCTGGAATACAGTGAAAGCAACACTGAGAGCAAAGAAGTATTTACATAAAAAAGTAGAACAAGCTAGGTGCGGTGGCTCACGCCTGTAATCCCAGCACTTTGGGAGGCTGAGACAGGTGGATCCTGAGGTCAGGAGTCTGATACCAGCGTGGCCAAGATGGTGAAACCCCGTCTCTACAAAAAATACAAAAATTAGCCAGGCACAGTGGCAGGCACCTGTAATCCCAGCTATTTGGGAGACTGAGGCAGGAGAATTGCTTGAACCTGGGAGGTGGAGGTTGTAGTGAGCTGAGATCGCACCACTACTCTCCAGCCTGGGGTGACAGAGAAAGAC
>NW_016107377.1:2436722-2441737 GCF_001604975.1 Cebus imitator
AAAAAAAATAAACAAAATAAACCTGTAGGAAAATTAAGAAAACAGGAAAGAAACTTAAATAAATAAAATCAGAACTAAAAAAGGAAACATTACAACTGATTCCCCAAAAGATCAAAGGATCATTCGAAGCTACTATGAACAACCATATGCCAATAAATCAGAAAACCTAGAAGAAATGGACAAATTCCTAGAAACATATAACCTACCAAGATTGAACCAGGAAGAAATCCAAAGCTTGAATAGGCCCATAAAAAGTAAGGAGACTGAGATGCAATAAAAAAGTCTCCCATCAAAGAAAGTCCCAGAACCTGATGACTTCACAGCTGAATTTTACAAAACATTTAAAGAAGAAATAATATCAATCCTTTTCAAACTATTCCAAACAATAAAGGATGAGGGAATACTTCCAAACTCATTCTATGAGGGTGGTATTATTACCTTGATGCCAAAACCAGACAAAGACATATCAAAAAAAGTAAACTATAGGCCAATATTTCTGGCAAACATTGATACAAAAAAATCCTCAACAAAATACTAGCAAACCAAATTCAACAGCACATTAAAAAGATCATTCATCATTATCAAGTGGGATTTATCCCAGGGATGGAAGGATGGTTCAACATATGCAAATCCATCAATATAAACATTATATCAACAGAATGAAGGACACAGACTATATGATCATTTCAACTGATTAAAAAAAAAGGCATTCAATAAAATTCACCACCTCTTCATGATTTAAAAAAACTCTAAAAAAAAAACTGGATACAGAAGGAACATACTTCAACACAGTAAAAGCCATATAGGAAAGACTCATATCTACATATGAGTAGAAACCAAAAATCTTTCCTCCAAGGCCTGGAACAAGACAAAGATGCCCACTTTCACCACCATTATTCAACAGAGTCCTGGAAGTCCTAGCTAGAGCAATCAGTTAAGATAAAGAAATGAAGGTCATCCAAAGTGAAATGGAAGAAGTCAAATTACCCTTATTTGTAGATGATATAATCTTATATTTACAAAAACCTAAAGACGTAACCAAGGTAAATATTAGAACTGATAAGTAAATTGCATAAAATTACAGGATATAAAATCAATATACAAAAATCAATAGCATTTAAATATGCCAATAATGAACAATCTGAAAAAGAAATTTTAAAAATCCATTCTGTGGCCGGGTGTGGTGGCTCATGCCTGTAATCCAAGCACTTTGGGAGGCTGAGGCGGGTGAATCACAAGGTCAGGAGATCGAGACCATCCTGGCCAACATGGTGAAACTCCATCTCTACCAAAAATACAAAAATTAGCTGGATGTGGTGGTGCCTGTAGTCCTAGTTACTCGGGAGGCTGAGGCAGGAGAATCGCTTGAACTCAGAAGGCAAAAGTTGCGTGAGTCGAGATCGCACCACTTGCACTCCAGCCTGGCGACAGGGCAAGACTCCATCTCAAAAGTAAATAAATAATAGAAAATCCAATCTGCAACAACTAAAAGTAAAATATCTAGGAATAACTTAACCAAAGAAGTGAAAGATCTGTACAATAAGAACAATAAAACACTGACAAAAGAAATTGAAAAGGTCAAAAAAAATAGAAAGATATTCCATGTTCATGGATTGGAAGAATCAATATTGTTAAAATGTCCATATTATCCAAAGTAATGTGCAGATTGAATGTAATCTGTATCAAAAGTATCAATCACATTCTTCACAGAAACAGAAATAATCACAAATTTTAATGGAACCCATGAAAGAACTGGAATAGCCCAAGCCATCCTGATCAAAAAGAACAAAACTGGAGAAATCACATTACCTGACTTCAAATTACACTACAGAGCTACTGCAACCAAAACAGCATGGGACTGGCATAAAACGCTTAATAGATGAATGGATAAAGAAAATGTGGTACATGCACACAATGAAGTACTATTCAGCCATAAAAAAGAATGAGATCCTGGCACTTGCAACAATATGGAACCGGAAGACATGACGTTAAGTGAAATAAAACAGGCAGAAAAAGACAATCTTTGCATGTTCTCACTCATTTGTGGGAAGTAAAAGCCAAAACAATTGAATCCATGGGGATGGAGAGTATAATGATGGTTGCCAGAGGCTGAGAAGGGTAGCAGGGGTATTGGGGGCAAAGTGGAGATGTTTAATGGGTGCAAAAATATAGTTAGATAGAATGAACAAGATCTAGTATTTGATAGGAAAACAAAGTGACTATAGTCAACAATAATTTATTATACATTTAAAAATAACTAGGCTGGGGTGGGCACAGTGGCTCACGCCTATAATCCTAGCACTTTGAGAGGCTGAGGAAAGCAGATCGCCTGAGGTCAAGAGTTCGAGACCAGCCTGGCCAACATGATGAAACCCCTCTCTCTACTTAAAACACAAAAATTAGCCAGGTGTGGTGGCACACACCTGTAGTCCCAGCAACTCAGGAGGCTGAGGCAGGAGAATCACTTGGAACACTGGAGGCAGAGGCTGCAGTGAGCCGAGATCATGCCACTGCACTCCAGCCTAGGTAGCAGGGCAAGACTGTCTCAAAAACAAATAAATGAATAAATAGGCCTGCCGTGGTAGCTCAGGCCTGTAATCCCAGCACTTTGGGAAGCCAAGGCGGGTGGATAACTTAAGGTCAGAAGTTCAAGACCAGCCGGACCAACATTGTGAAACCCTGTCTCTACTAAAAATACAAAAAACTTAGCTAGGTCTGGTGGTGATGCCTATAGTCCCAGCTACTGGGGAGGCTGAGGCAGGAGAATCACTTGAACCCAGGAGGCAGAGGTTGCAGTGAGCCAAGATTGCGCTACGGCACTCCAGTCTGGGTGACAGAGCGAGACTCCGTTTCAAAATAAATCAATAAAAACAAATCTAAAAGAGTATAATTGGAATATCATAACACAAAGAAATGATAAATGCTTGAGGTGGTGAACACCTCATTTACCCTGATGTGACTGTCATGCACTGTATGCCTGTATCAAAATATCTCAAGTACCTCACAAATATATATACTTACTATGTACTCATAACTTTTTATTTAAAAAGTGTCTTGACCTTGATGGAGCTTATGTTGGGAAGAAAAGTTCATATTTACTCTATTCTTTTAACTGCATTTTTCCACAATTTTGAAGTTCCTTTATAGTGCCTGATTATAACATTATAAAGTTGAACAAGTTCTTGATATTTCTTCGATTAATTGCATATTATTTAATTAAATGATATGATTTCTCTTCTTCTCATATTGTACTTTTTAAAACAGAGAATTTGGCGGGGCATGGTGGCTTACACCTATAATCCCAGGACGTTGGGAGGCCAAGGCAGACCAGGTTCGAGACCAGCCTGACCAACATGGTGAAACCCTGTCTTTATTAAAATACAAAATTAGCTGGGTGTGGTGGTGCATGCCTGTAATCCCAGCTACTTGGGAGGCTGAGGCAGAAGAATTGCTTGAACTCGGGAGGTGGAGGTTGCAGTGAGCCAAGACTGTGCCATTGCACTCCAGCCTGGGCAACAAGAGAGAAACTCTGTCTCAATAAATAATAAACAAATACAGAGAATTTTTTAAAAATAATTTTCTTTTTTTTCTTAAGTTCTGGGGTAAATGTTCAGGATGTGCAGGTTTGTTACATAGGTAAACGTGCGCCATGGTGGTTTGCTGCACCTAACAACCCATCACTTAGGTACTAAGCCTATCATGCATTAGTTCTTTTCCCTAATGCTCTCCCCTACCCACCCTTCCCTGACAAGTCCCAGTGTGTGTTGTTGCCCTCCCTGTGTCCATGTGTTCTCACTGTTCAGCTCTCACTTGTAAGTGAGAACATGAGGTGTTTGGTTTTCTATTCCTTTAGTTTGCTGAGGATAAGGCTTCCAGCTTCATCCATGTCCCTGCAAAGGACATGATCTAATTCCTTTATATAGTTACATTGTATTCCATGGTGCATATGGACCACATTTTCTTCACCCTGTCTATCATCCATGGGTATTTGATTCCATGTCTTTGCTATTGTGAATAGTGCTGCAATGAACATACACATGAATGTATCTTTATAATACAATGATTTATATTCCTTTAGTTATATACCCAGTAATGGGACTGCTGGCTCAAATGGTATTTCTGCTTCTAAATCTTTGAGGAACTACCACACTATCTTCCACAATGATTAAAATAGAGAATTTTAAAGTAGAAATAGTTTAGGCAGAATCTTCTTTAATACACACACACACAGAGATATGCACACATGATACACTACTTCCTTTGAACCAATATTCATTGGCAACTTTTATCTTTTTGCCTGCCCAGTTGGTTGCCTTTCAGTCAACCAACCACTGAAGGAGTACAGCTCTCAAGGCTCAGATATTAACAACTTGCCATGTCACCACTCCAGGGTGGACTTAACAAGGGCTTGATGGTCTTTGGAAGTATATCACACATGCTTAGAGCATCATCAGGTAAACAGTGCCCTGAAAATGAGCAAAACTGTCTTGAATTTGATATTTCAAACAAAAAACCACTGAAGTGCTCATAATGGGAAAAATTTGAACTTTCCGTACTTTCTTCAACTTGCTTCACAGAATGTCCTCAACAAATCTATTGGATCTGGGCCCTACCAGCCTGGTGTCCCACCCCATCCAACACCATCTGTTCTCACTTCCAACTGGGGAAAACTTGATTTATTTTTATGTGCCTTACCTGTCCAGTAAAGCACTATATACTCTTTCACGCTGGGGTAGAAAGTGGACAGGAAGAAAGGCTGGGCAAAATTTAGCCCTCTTTGGGTGGGTGGGTGGTGTCCTAAAATTAGATAATGAGCTGTATTTCAAAGCATGACTGGGTGAAGTTGCTGCAGTATTGCCCTAGAATCAATACTGTTAAAAAGAAATATAATACAACCACAAATGCAAGCCAACTATGTAAACTGAAATTTTACTGTAGCCACATTTAAAAAAATAAAAACAGGAGAAATTTTAATGACTTTTTTTTTTTTTTTTGAGACGGAGTTTCACTCATGT
>NW_016107377.1:2441871-2481167 GCF_001604975.1 Cebus imitator
GCCTCCTGGGTTCAGGCAATTCTCCTGCCTCAGCCTCCTGAGTAGCTGGGATTACAGGCACGCACCACCATGCCCAGCTAATTTTTTGTATTTTTAGTAGAGACGGGGTTTCACCATGTTGACCAGGATGGTCTCAATCTCTTGACCTCGTGATCCACCCGCCTCGGCCTCCCAAAGTGCTGGGATTACAGGCTTGAGCCACTGCGCCCGGCCTTTTAATGACTTTTAATTCAATGTATGTGAAATGTTATCTTAATATATAATCTATACTAAAAATTGATATTTTACATTCTCTTTTTTATATATAGTTTTTCAAATATAGTATGAAACATTTTACACTTACAGAACTTGTTAATTCTGACTTTTCACATTTCAAGTGCTTGATAATACATGTGGCTAGTGGTTATTCTATTGGACAGGGCAGGACTGGATTTTAATAGAAAAGCTACATCCTATACCTTAGATCCCTTTGCCACAAGCTTTTCTGTCTGTAGCGGTATTAACACACACACACACACACACACACACACACATCTTTTGAGTAGGGGAGTACAAACAGAAGAAGAGAATGATGGAAAAGAAGTTCTTAAAACCTGCCTCCAAAAGAGTTTATTGGCCTCATGACTATACATCACAGAGAAAAATGCTCATGATTTTGCTGCTTCTGTCGATCTTCTGAGATACCAAGGTTTCTTACAAAGTGGCCAAGCCCATCACCAAGAATGATATTTTAATTTTTTTTTTTTTTTACACAAGAGCTCATTCTGTAACCCAGCAAATTTTTAAATGTCATTGGTGAGATGGAGTCTTGCTATGTTACCCAGGCTAGTCTTAAACTCCTGGCCTCAAGCAATCCTCCTGCCTTGGCTCCCAAAGCACTAGGATTGCACGCATGAGACACTGTACCTGACCCAAGAATGATATTTCTCAGCCATGTTTCCGTATCAGTTATAATTGACAAGGATTGATCCTATCACCTCAGGCTAATAGAGAAACACAAGTAAAAAGCACCAACAGGGGCATGGTCTTAAATATTTTTTATAGACTTTGGCTTAAATGAATTCCACATAAGATTGTGCAGATCTCGGAGATAACTTTTACTCCATGGACTGCCAAAAATTATGAAAGCAATTTTATTTAGTCCTGTAGTGAGATGGCAGTGATCTGATTATGTTGATGCTGACAGAATTCTCCATGTAAGCAGTGAGAATGCTTAATGGCTAGGCTCTCCAAGATGATTTTGGGGCTTCCCTGCCCCACCCTATGCTTCTCAAGCTTCTTTAGGCACAATAGAGACAAGCCCTGAGGTTGACCCTTCATAATGGAATGCCTTTTTCAGAAAGCCTATGGAAGTGAAAAGAAACTTGGGTTTTAAAGCTACCTACACACTGTATATTCTTAGACAAGTTAATGTTTCCAAGTTTTGTTTTCTTCATTACCCCTATAACCCACCAAAATTGTGATGCTAATTCTAATTTTCAAAATTGTTTTAAGATTAGATATTATCTATACCAATCATAGCACCCTATACATAATAAACATAGTAGGGTATTATTAAGCCTAAAATTTTTTTGCTCTTTCTCTACAGCACAAGGGCAATAAGTCTAGTACCTGGAAGTTGGGCAACTCCTAGAGCATTCTGATGTTACCAGGAAGCTGGATCACACCCAAAACTTCTAAGATTATGTCATGGTGAACAAATTAGGGGTTAGCAAATATATGGCCATTCCTGGGACTCCTCTCTGAGCTATGGGAACTATGGGAACTTGAAATCTCCACTGGTGAATCATGATTACAACCTACTACTCAGCATGGTGGGTCATAAAAGAATGAAAAAAAAAAAAAAAGAGAGAGAGATAGGGGCTGGGCGCGGTGGCTCACACCTGTAATCCCAACAGTTTGGGAGGCCGAGGCAGGTGGATCACAAGGTCAAGAGATCGAGACCATCCTGGTCAACATGGTGAAACCCTGTCTCTACTAAAAATACAAAACATTAGCTGGGCATAGTATGCGTGCCTGTAATCCCAGCTCCTCTTGGCTATATCCCTACAAAGAGAATTGCTGAGTCATAGGGTAGCTCTATGTCTAACCTTTTGAGGAAGTGTTAGCTGTTTTCTAAGGTAGCTGCTGCACTTTGACATCCCAGCCAGCAGTGTATAAGGTCCCAATTTCTGTACATGCTTGCTCACACCTGACTTTTTGAATACAGGCCGTATTAGCAGGTGTGAAGTGGTATCTTATCGTGGTTTTCATTTGCATTTCCCTGATGGCTAACAGTGTTAAGCATCGTTTAATGTGCTAGTTGGCCATTTGTATATCTTCTTCGGAGAAATATTCTCTTTGGAGAAATATTGATTCTAATTTTTCAGTTGGGTTATATTTTTATTATTGAGTTATAAAAATTATTGATATATTCTGAATACTCAATTTTTCTCAGAGATATGATTTGTGTAGTTTGCTGACTAGATGACATGAAATCTTTATTGAATAAAACAGTCATTTTTTCCTTAATGACTATTACTTTATAAAAGCACTTGGCAAATATAAAATAAGAGTTAAGGCTGCTCTGGTAAAAGGAATTTTCTGACTTCATAATTAGAATCTGATATAAATCCTTTTTGTGTGTTAATTTAAATATTTACATAATTTGAGATCTCTACTCATGTGTATAATACAGATGCTATAGTTTGCATTGCTATTTTTGGTTATGAAAAGAAAAACCAATCTAGATTAAAGCTCATGTGATTTCTAAACAATGAAGTAACATGGTTTGGAAACGCTTGGATTAAAGAAAACAGTCCTAGTATTAAGGCATAAAAGGATTAGGAAAAACAATTTTGTCTTTTATAAACCTAACAATATCCTATCTTTAAAGAAGTCCTCCTTTGAACCTTCTAGATTATACCCTCAACACTCCACTGAAACTGCTCATTAAGGTTACAGTGACCTCTGAACTGTCATGCACCAAGGGTATTTTTCAGTATTCATACTGGGTGAAGTGGACAGCGACTGACAAAGCTAACCGTTCCCTCCATCTCTCAGTCTCTTTTTAAAGAGATGGGGTCTTGCTATGCTGCCCATGCTAGCCTCAAACTCCAGGGCGCAAATTTCCTCTTCTCTAGATTGCCTTTTCATTTTCCTGATGATGTCCTTTAATACAAAAAGTCTTAAGTTTTAAGGAAGTCCAGTTTATCTGTTTTTTATTTTACTGCTTGTACTTTTGGTTTCATACATAATAAACCATTATTAAATCTAAAGTCATAGCTGGACATGGTGGTTCATGCCGGTAATCCCCACACTTTGGGAGGCCAAGGCAAGGTGGGCCACCTGAGGTCAGGAGTTCGAGACCACCCTGGCCAACATAATGAAACGCCGTCGCCACTCAAAATACAAAAATTAGGCCAGTCGTGATGGCTTACGCCTGTAATCCCAGCACTTTGGGAGGCTGAAGCGGGTGTATCACGAGGTCAGGAGTTCAAGACCAGCCTGGCCAACATAGTGAAACCCTGTCCCTACTAAAAATACAAAAGTTAGTTGGCATGGCGGTGTGGGCCTGTAGTTCCTAGATACTAGGGAGGCTGAGGCAGGACAATCGCTCAAACCTGTGAGGGGGAGGTTGCAGTGAGCCGAGATCATGCCATTGCACCCCAGCTTAGGCAACAGAGTAAGACTTCATAAAAAAAAAAAACAACTGGCCAGGCGTGGTGGCGCACACTTGGGAGACTGAAGCAGGAGAATTGCTTGAACCTGGGAGGCAGATGTTGTAGTGAGCCAAGATCCTGCCACTGCACTCAAGCCTGGATGATATTGCGAGATTCCATCTCAACAAAACAAAACAGGGCAAAACAAAACAAACAAAAAATCCAAAGTCAGGAAGATTTACCCCTTTGTGTTATTTGAAGAGCATCACAGTCTTAGCTCTTAAAGTTCATTTTTGTATATGATGTGAGATAGTGACCTGTGGTCTTGCTGCCAAAATAATCTTTCTTAAAAAGCAAAACACCAACAACTCTTACTCCATCAACACATAATTAGAATCTCGAACTGGATATGTCATAGCTACTGCAGTGATTCTTAACTTCGTGGAATTACAGAATCTAATGAAAACTACGAACCCTTTCCACAGCAAGTGTGTTCAGTAGATGCAGATGTACAAGTGCATATGCATACTAATACACATACATCTATGTAATATAAAGAGATTCCCAATGCACTATAAAGTTCATTCAAGGACCCTCAGACAGAAGAATAAAATATAAACTCTTGTGGACTCCCCTTTGCCATTCAATGTCCACCAGGAACCACCCTAACCCATCATTTTAGCCTACTAGTCATCTGGTCTGTAACTCCCTTCCCACAGATTAGCATTAAAAACTCTCTGACCCCATCCAACGTGCCATGCTACCTATGCAGGTAGGTACATATCTTTGTACCTACATGCTATTCCTTCTGCTTGAAAAACATATTTCTTCACAAGATTGTTTTCAACATTAAATATAACGATGCAAATGTATATGGCATATAGAAGGCATAATGTTTGCTAAATCTGAAAAAAAACTTAGCAAATATATTTGGGAAAGCAGGTCTCCATATTTTATTTCTAGAAATTTGAGTGATTTAAATGACTGTGCTCTATATGTATTTTTTCCATTCAATAGCTATTGTTGGAAAGCCTCATATGTATGTATAAAAACTATACAGCACAAATAAAACAATTTCAAAGTTGTAATAAGTCTAAGGGAGAGCTATTTACAAAGCTATCCTCTCTAAGTTCTTATAAATTTAAGAAAATCATACTGACTGTAGTATCCATTTTAAGAAAGCAATAATATAACATAGAAGAATATATCTTAGAAAATATAATGTTGTATTTCTGCAAAAATTCAATTAAAAAGGTCACTAAATTTTCACCTATATATATTTTCATTCCACTACATCAATTATCTCTTCTAGATTAACACTTTACCATGGATCAGTTTATTTATATTTTGTTAAAATTAACCTCTTTACAAATGTGTTGCCTCTATTTGTAACATTCTGTGTGGAAGAAAATAAAGTGATACTACAAAGTCATATTGTAAGCAATGGTCATTCTAGACATGAAACATCTTATGTTCTCAAGCTTATTTTCCGATTTAAAAAAAAGTGACTGGGCTTGGTAACTCACACCTGCAATCCCAGCACTTTGAGAAGCCGAGGTGTGAGAACTGCTTGAGTCCAGGAGTTTGAAACCAGCCTGGGCAACACATTGAGACCTCGTCTCTACAAAAAAAAAAAAAAAAAAAAATTAAAAATTAAAAATTAGCAGGGCGTAGTAGTGCGCCCCTGTAGTCCTAGCTACTCAGGAAGCAGAGGCAGGAGTATTGCTTGAGCCTGGGAGGTCGAGGCTGCAATGAGTCCTGATCGCCCCACTGCGTCCCAGCCTGGGCGTCAGAGCAAGACTGTCTCAATAAAGAAAAAAAGAAAAAACCTGGTTTTACAATGTAATTTTTTTACAGTGTAATTTTTTTTTTTAAGTATAGTGGACAAAAGAATATTCAAACAGGCACATATGCACTATTTTTAAAATGTATTTCATTTTACCACTATATTTATTTCAATATACAAAAGAATGGTGTTCCCAGTATTTAAGCTATTTCCAATTAGACAATGTTTTATTTAACATTTAGCCAAGTGTTGGCAATTGAAAAAAGAGAAGTTAATTAAGATTTCAAAGAAACTGCTGTTCCCTAGAGGGGTGGTTAATTTCTCATTTATAAGCCCATTTATAACTCCAGCTCTCAGGAATGGTCCTAATAAAATTCACAGTTAAGTAGGCCTTCAAATGCATATCAGCCATTAACATTTGGGCTGCCTGCTGCTAGCAAAATATTAATATTTGATGCCACAGCATTTTCATTTTATAAATCTCTTTCAGAGTATTATAAAACAGCTTGCTTTATGTGTGAAACAGATTAAACTCAGGTCTAATGGTTGGTTTTAGAATGACTTCAAAATAGCTTATAGCTAACTAGGAAACCATATATTTTAGATTATTGGCTATATTATTGCCAATAACTGCAAGAGGATATACTATTTTTAGGACAAAGACAACTTATCACAGGGTCCTCTGCTGGATCCTCAGTGGGGTTGGTGGCAGTAACAGTAAATACTTAATATAGCACTTACCAGGTTGCCAGGTACAGTTCTAAGCACTTTATATGTGTTTGATTTTTTAATATTTTTAATAACCCAGTGAGTTGTATATACTTAGGGACCAAAAAACATATGAAAATTATTCTACTGACTCTACATATTTATATTGACCATATATATATTTATATTGACTAAATTCTTCCATTGACTGTATGACTGTGTGTGTGTGTGTGTGTGTGTGTGTGTGTATTCTCCCCTCCCCCAACAGAGAGGTTCTTGCTCTGTCACCCAGGCTGGAATGTAAGGTGCTATCATAGCTAATTGTAACCTCTAACTCCTAGGCTTAAGGGGTCCTCCTTGCCTCAGACTTCTAAGTAGCTAGGACTACAGGTGCATGCCACAATGCCCCACTGGTTTTTTTTTATTTTTTGTAAGGTGGGGTATTGCTATGTTGCCCAAGCTAGTCTTGAACTCCTGGACTCAGGCAATCCTCCCACCTCAGCCTCCTAAAACACTGGAATTACAGATATGAGCCACTACACCCAGTCAACAATAGTCTTTACCAGTTTTCATTCCTGGAGATAGCTCTGTTATTTAGCAACTAGATTTTTCTACATAACCTTTATAGATCCATGAGAAGACATTTTCAACATCGATGGTTAGAATTAATTTACATAGTCAATGAATCATAGGATGTTAAATCTGGAGAAAGCTTTAGAGATCTAGGTCAGTTTTAGCAGTGTGATCTATCAGGTGAGCTCTCAGGGAACCATACTTAAACATAAACAGCATAAATAGGAGAAAAGTTATAAATACAGTAAACCATTTATTATTATTTTGGTACTCAAATAAAATGTCTTTTAAATATAGATGTCTCTAAAGATCACAAACAAGTGAGCAATGCAATTGTTATCCTTGGTTGTCAACAACAAAAATATCAGTAATAGATCTCAGCTGTATTTTCTTCTTTCAACAGTTTTCCTATCTATAAAATTTATATACAAGGCCTTGCTTAAAATTTCCACATTTCACAACTGACGATGAGTCTTTCAGATAAACAAATCTGGGGATGGAATGAGGTTCCTTCTGGCTTACCTAGTCTTACTTCCTGCCTTCCATGAACAGGCAAAACTCAAAACTGCCTCCTAATAGTCTCCACGGATAGAGCTGCTAAATAATTAGAAGGGTCAAAACAACAACTGAAATGATATAAACACTTTGGAAAACTGTAGTTTTTACCAAATATATTACCCAGGTAAAAATTTATCCCATCTGAAAAAAAACTGTATAAAAGGCCGAGTGCGGTGGCTCACGCCTGTAATCCCAGCACTTTGGGAGGCCAAGGCTGGCAGATCACCTGAGTTCAAGAGTTCGGGAACAGCCTGACCAACATGGAGAAACCTTGTCTCTACTAAAAATACAAAATTAGCCAGGCATGGTGGCGCATGTCTGTAATCCCAGTTACTGAGAAGGCTGAGACAGGAGAGTCACTTGAGCCCGGAAGGCAGAGGTTGTGTGAGCCGAGATTGCACCACTGCACTCCAGCCTGGGCAACAAGAGCAAGACTCCGTCTCAAACAGACAAACAAAAACAAACTTTTTTTAAAAAAGAAGCAGACAGATCGAAGAGAAAAGCCAGTCTACTCTTCCTTCCACCTGATGAAAAGCTTGACTGATTTCTTAGGCACAATGAAGCCTGAGCCTTGGGCTATTTTCATCTCTGTGCCATTTAGGTATTAGGAAAAATAAAATATGACCAAAAATTAAATGGCCAAACAATCAGTTGTTTGGTAATGATATCTAAGAAGAATATTCTGACGGTTGAGAAAAGATGCCACATCAATGTACAGAATAATAACTACATAGTACCTTTTTTAAGTTAAAAAAAAATGCCATTTTAATATCTGATTGTTGTACTTATGGATAAACAAAACTTGTACAATTTAAATATGGGAATATTCTTTTAAAAAATGGTACTGATATCTCCTTTCTTTTTAGTTTTAATCTTTCATCGAGAGGAGAGACAAATTTCCATCTGTTCCATCAAAGAATAAAAAGACTAGTCCTAAGACCTAAGAATATTGTATTGACTTTCATTAGGAACAAGATCAATATAAGCCTTCAGACATAAATTGATTTTTTTTAAAAGTAAAAATGATTTTAAAGTTTCTCATAAAAATGAGTGTGGAAAAACTAAAAAGCATGATGCTTTCTAAGAGAGTCGCCATCTTTCTTTTTCACATATCAGTATCTACTTTGTATTATATATCAGGAAATGCATGGATATTTGCTAAAAATCAAATGTTTAATAAGGGCAATTCCATGAGAAAATGACTTAAATTTGTGTAATTTCTAACTATAGAATAATTGTAAAGAAAAGCTAATTTATTACTTTCAAGTTCAACCCTGTAACAGAAAGGTCCTGGGAGACCTGCTGTAATGACCCCATACTGGCTGCCTGAAATTAGCATGCCTCTTATGTGTATGTTAATCAGCATTCTCAACCACTGAAGACTGGCTGCTCAGTGACATTTTGTTCTTTAAACTGTTGAAAACATTCCATTTCTAATCTTGCTCACATTATTATTTTGCATAGGCAATGAAATAGAATCCTGGATGCAAAAGCAAATTTCAGTTTATGTACTGTTCACAATCTTTCTTTAATAGAGTTTAAATTAATGGGGTCTTAACTGGATTTGGTTTTACCTTTTTCTAAATATTTCTCTGTTAAGCACTTACTACTCTCAGCAACTTTTTTTTTTTTTTTGCATTCAATAGTTTCTTATGACAACTGAAGATAAAACAAATTTGATACCAACAGTGGACATTTCTTATGATTTCTACACATATCTACCATATTTTAGAAGCAGAAAGAAAAAAAAATCATAATCACTATAAGGAAAAAATATACCATAACATAGTAATAGATCAAATTTCTCAAGGATAAGATTTTCAAAAGAAAAATCCCTCATGCCTATAATCCCAGCACTATGGGAGGCCAAGGCAGGCGGGTTGCCTGAGCTCAGGAGTTTGAGACCAGCCTGGGCAACACGGTGAAACCCTGTCTCTACTAAAATACAAAAAATTGGCCAGGCATGGTGGCGTGTGCCTGTAGTCCCAGCTACTCGGGAGGCTGAGGCAGGAGAACTGCAAGAACCAGGAGACGGAGGTTGCAGTGAGCCGAGATCAAGCCACTGAGCTGCAGCCTGGGCAACAGAGCAAGATTCTGTCTCAAAAACAAAAACAAAAACAAAAAAAAAAAGAAAAAAAGAAAAATCCCAGTGCCTTGAAAAATACCTAACATAAAAAACTGGTAGGCAGTAATTATTAATATTTTTAAATCACAAAATACTTCTGTGTAGCCCAAGGGCAAGGATCTTCTCTTATATAATCGCAATATAAGTATCAAAACCAGAAAATACTTAACGACTTTCGATAATATTTGTTGAAGCCAGATTTAATTTCAAATGGCCTCTTGACACTGGAAAATAACGTTAAAAGTTATATATATATACTAAAGTCAATGATTTTAAAAATACTGGCAAAGTGAAATAGCTACTAGTTTGGAATTCAAGAGGTTCTGCGTTTTCTACAGTTAACTAGATATATGGCTTTGGTAAAGTCGATAATCCCTGGATCTGAGTTCACTTCATCACAAAATAAAGGAATTGGCTTAATTAATCACCAACACCTCTCCCAAGAGAGATGACATGATTCTGCTATGACTCTGGATAGGGCTGCTAAGTAAGAAAAATCACTGTTTGTTTTTAAACTCAAGGTATAAGATCTTTAACTTACTTTTCTGCCTTAAATGTGGATGCCAAAGTAGTAGAGCATGTTTCAACTTGGTGCATCCATTATCTTGAGTTTCTAAGATTTGACTTGAGAAATAAAGCTTTTTAAAATCATATGCTCTAACCTCAATGTATTTAAAAACACAACACTGGCCGGGCGCGGTGGCTCATGCCTGTAGTCCCAGCACTTTGGGACGCCGAGGCAGGTGGATGATGAGGTCAGGAGCTTGGGACCAGCCTGGCCAATATGGTAGTACCCCATCTCTACCAAAAACACAAAAATTAGTTGAGCATGGTGGTGTACGCCTGTAGTCCCAGCTACTCGGGAGGCTGAGGCAGAAGAATCTCTTGAACCTGGGAGGCGGAGGTTGCAGTGAGCCAAGAGGGTGCCACTGCACACCAGCCTGGGCGACAAAGCGAGACTCCATCTCAAAAATTAAAAAAAAAGTTTAGAGGTTTTAAAGAAAATTTTAAGATGTTAACAAAACAGGTCAAGCATAATAACATTTTATATTTCTTTCTTAAGGAACTTTCACATTATTTCATTTAATCTCAAAAGATGGTGAGCTGTTATGTTTCCAATTTTACAAAAAAGGTCAAGTTCCAAGACGGCAGAAGGGCTAGTCTTACTCCATAGTCCATCTGAGACTTCTTACTTGACAGTCCACGCTCTATTGTACCATACTATCTCAAATGTACATGTAAATCCTCTGGATTGCAGTTTGATTTAGCAGGGAATGTTTTTGAAAATGTTTCATTGTAAGCTGTCACAGTCCCATCAGATTAGGGAAGCAGAGCAAAACTCTGCCAAGAGTACAACATCAAAATTTCTTAAATTTTATTTGTGAGGTGTCCTAAAGAAATATTTAGGATAACTTAAACTTAAATATTTGAGACTAATCCTAAAAAAATTATAAGAATGTCTGTTTGCAGCTAAAATGGAGCTATCATGTTGAAGCAGTGTAAACAGATTTTATAATTCATTTGGTTCCCAGCACTGAAACTACATAATTTGTAATTAATTTGGAGTTAATAACATTATTTCAAAATTGTATTGCCCTTTTAAGATTCTGCACAATTTAAATTTAGACTGTATAAGAGGCTCTTTTTTGAAGAGCTTCAGTATAGTATGTGACTTAGAAAGACCATATGATTTTGAAATCCTCTAGAAACAAGCATTTATATTGCATGCATAACCACTGAGTATGAAACAATTTCTTTTTAATTTTTAAAAATTTTTAATTTCTTGGGTACACAGTAGGTGTATATATTTATGGGGTAATTGAGATATTTTAGTACAGGCATGCAATGCATAACAATTATATCATGAAAAACTGGGTATCCATCTCCTCAAGCATTTATCCTTTCTGTTACAAATAATCCACTTACACTATTTTAGTTATTTTAAATTATACAATTAAATTATTATTGACTACAGTATCTGTTATGCTCTCAAATACTAGGTCTTATTCATTCTATTATTTTTTTTAACTCATCCCCCCTCCCCCAAACTCCGCCTCAAAAAAACTACCCTTCCCAGGCTCTGCAATTCTTCGATTCTCTATCTCTACGAGTTCAATTGTTTTGATTTTTAGATCTCACAAATAAGTGAGAACATGTGGTGTTTGTCTTTCTGTGTTTGGCTTATTTCACTTAACATAATGATCTCCAGTTACATCCATGTTGTTGCAGATGACTGGATCTCATTCTTTTTATGTCTGAATAGTGCTCTGTTGTGGGTATGTACAACATTTTCTTTCTCCATTCATCTGTTGATAGACACTTAGGTTGCTTCTAAATCTTAGCTATTGTAAACAGCACTGCAACAAACATAGGAGGGCAGGTGTCTCTTCCATATACTCATTTCTTTCTTTTGGGTATATACCCAGCAGTGGAACTGGTGGTTCATATGGTAGCTCAGGTTTTAGTTTTTTGTGGAATCTCTAAACTGTTCTCCATGGTGGTTGTACAAATTTTGTACACCAACAGTGTACGAGGGTTCTCTTTTCTCCACATCCTTGCTAGCATTGGTTAAAGCCTGACTTTTTGATAAAAGCCATTTTAACTGGGATGAGATGATATCTCATTGTAGTGTTTTTGTCTTTTTATCTATTTTTTTAAAATAATTTCAACTGTTATTTTAGATTCAGAGGGTTCATGTGTAGGTTTGTTACATGGGTGTATTGCACGATGCTGAGATTTGGGGTATGATTAATCCCATCACCTAGGTAGTAAGCATAGTACCTAACAGTTCATTTTCAATCTTCACTCACCTCCCCTCTTCCCCTTTCAAGCAGTCCCCAATGTCTATTTTTGCCATATTTATGTCCATGTGCACCCAATGTTTAGCTTCCACTTATAAGTGAGAACCACATAGTAGGTGGTTTTCTGTTCCTGTGTTAATTCACTTAGGAAAATGCAAATGCAATCTTTTTAACCACTAGTCACTAAGATTTAAAGCTCTGTGGTCATTCAACCTGTCCAGCATACAGGCAAAATAAAACCTAGTCTATCTGAATACCACCCTGCATCACCGTTATGCCTCTATATATAATGATGATGACAGAACTGTTTGCTTTAGAAAGTACTTCCAGTTGAGAATATCCATGAATATATAATGCTGGTAACCTCTTATCACTTCCACCAATACTTCAGGGTTACCTGTCGGCAAGTGGTCAATTGGTATAATTTCAAAATCTTTTTGTTATTGCTCAAAATAAAAATCATAGAATAACATGCAGCATCTAAAAGCACATTTATCTTCTATCAATGATTTTACAGGATTCAATTCTTTCCATAACTATACAGGTTCTTAACTTAAAGTTAGATATCATTTTTTCCCAAAAGCCATTTATACATCCTGGCTCTTGATAATTAACTACCCATCAACTTCTTTCCTTATATGGCAGGGTTACTTTTCTCAAAATTGGGGATATTCATGTAAAGCAAAAAGAAGTGTAAGCAATCTTGTCTAGCAGAAGATAGAAGAAGCAGAGCTTTCAAATTTCTCTACTTTGGTTGATTTTTACTCAAGAAAGCTGAGAAAATACGCCACTGGATTCTTGCATCCATCTTTGGACATCTGCCTAACTTCCGTAAATTTGGCTTTCTGAGCTGCAAAACAAGAGTTAGATCTTTACAATTCCTTATAAAAACTAGTGGGCATCTGAGAGTTGCCAAGGTAAAGAGTATACAACCGGATGCAACCGGCCCTAGAGTAAGAATGCCCACCAATTTTTGTTAGCAAAGATTCGTGTTAGGTGAAAAAGTAAGAGAAAACCCCAGAGAGCAGCTTATTTTTCTTTCTAATGTAAATGCCCAAAGATTGGCAGTGCAGGATTGGTGTGGATGCTCTGTTTACCACGTTCCAAAGGGATTCAGCTTCCTCCCTGCTTTATGCTCTACCATTCTAGGGTGCAGCCCTAGCCTTCATGATCTAAGACGAGCTATGACTGTCACATGTCTATAACAGGAGGAAGGCAGAATAGGGAAGGGAAGAAGGGTTAAAGGGAACAAGCCAACTCTCAAAGTTCTCCAAAATTATTCACAGCGTTTTTTGGGGGGTGGGGGCAGTGCACGATACTTAACTGCAAAGGAGATTAGGAAATGTGGTTTTCACTTTGAGTCATCAGGTACCCAGCTGAAAATGTTATTACTATGGGAAAAAGGTGAGAAAGATTTTGGGGTACGAGCTGTCTCTACCACATTATCTGTGTGAGATTAACCACTTTATGTCCCTGATTTATCATCTATAAAATGGAGACAATAATAGAATCTCCCATCATAAGATTACTGTGAACATGAAATGGTAGTAATCAACATAGAGGGGTTAGCAAAGTGCCTGGCATACAATTAAATACCCAACACACGTAAAAATTTTTTCTTCAGATATTTTCTTTCTCTTACTAATTTCCTTCCAATTGTTAAAAACTGTATAAACAATTTTGTTCCCTTGTGTTTATTCTTTTCCAACTCCCAAATTATCTGCATGGTGTAAACAGATCTTTTCACATCACTGCTTTCAGCAAGGTTCCTCTTCTTAATGTTCCTGCCAAAACACATGAACACATACACACTCACACAAACACACACTCTCTCTCACAAATGCACACACACACACTCATTCTCTCAAATAAAACTTTAGTGGCATCCCACTGCCTAAATTCAAATGCACGCTCCTATTTAAAGGTATGCCATAATCACCACAACTCCTCTTTCTTCATTTCCCTAATGCCTTTCCACACGTGTCACCCACTATGAGCCAATATGGATAATGCTAATGATAACAACAACGAAAAGGTGGTAACTGCCAAAAGTATTAAATTAATGGAGGCTATCACTCTTGGAAAGTTTTTTTCATTGCCAGGTCATATGTCAAGTGTTTTATTCCTTTTAATCCTCATAATAATCCTTTGATGTATCATCATTACTATCCTGATACAGTTTATATGTTTGTTCCCTACAAATCTCAGGTTAAAATATAATCTCCAATGTTGGGTGGGGCCTAGTGGGAGCTATTGGATCATGGGAGCAGATCCCTCATAAATGGCTTAGCACCATCCCTTTGGTGATGAGTGATTTCTTACTCATCTGAGTGTGCAGATGTGACTATTTCAAAGAGTGTGGTGCCTCCCCCACCCTGCTTGCTCTCTTTCCTCATGTGATGTGCTGGCTCCCCTTCACCTTCTGCCATGATTGAAAGCTTCCTGAGGCCCTATGCTTCATGTACAGCCTCCAGGATCACGTGACAAAATAAATCTATTTTCTTTATAAATTAACCAGTTTCAAGCATTCCTTTATATCAATGCAATAATGAATTAACACATATCCCCATATTGTAGATCACAACTAAAGCTTAGAAAGGTTATACTCCAAGTCACACAGTAAATATATGGCAGTGCTGAGATTTGAACACAGGTCTATTGGTCTCCAAAGCTATGTGTTTAACAAGTATGACATCTTTCTTACTGCAAAAACATACTATCTGTATTCTCTCTACATTTACCTTAAAATTCTTCTAATCAAATTCTGCAGAGTTGCATTAAGGTCTGCCTCATTTGTGATCTCTACAATGAAGCTCTCATCAACTAATAATAATAATGATAGCAAACAGCAAAATAGCACTTTTATAATATTACATTGTTGTTAAGTAAGATACTAACTCATTAACCCTCAGAACAACCCCTATAAGTTAGACCATAAATTTCCTCATTTTAAAATGAGGAAAATAACACCTAGAAAGCTAATAACTTGCCCAAGTTCACACAGTTAATAAATGTTGGGTTCAGGATTCTAATTCAGGTAGTCTGGATGCAGAGCTCAGTAACTGCTAAGCCATATTACTACTCATTAATCTTCCATAATTTATTTCCTCTTTAACAAAAAATATTCTTCCTGTATCCCTTATTTAGATATTAAATCACAGCCTTTTATTATGAAACCATTTTATAAATTAAAATATAAGGCACAAGATAAATAGCTAACCCAAATGTGATCTATATACATAATGGAATGATATTCAGTCATAAAAAAATTAAATTTTGGTATATGCTACAACATGGAAAACATTATACTTAGTAAAATAAGGCAGATATATAAGGAAAATAATGTATAATTGCACTTATATGAAGTATTAGGATAGGCAAATTCATAAAGACAGAAAGTAGGATAGGTTACCAGGGGCTCTAGGGAAGAGGAAGGAGGGTTGGAGTTATTGTTTAAAGTGCACAGTTTTTGTTGGGGATGATGATAAAGTTTTAGATATAGATAGATAGCGGTAATGGTTATACGACACTGTTAACATATCTAATGACATTGAATCATACACATCAATTATTAAAATGATAAATATTATGTTTTACCACAATAAAAAATATTAGACACCTTATATTATAGTCATACTTCATAGAGTCTTTTGAAGGCTGATAAAGCTCTTCTGGGACTGGGAGATGCTAGAAAATTTTCAACATAGTTGTTTCATACTCTTTTCAAACGTGTGGCCAATAGCACATGAAAACTACCATAGCTACAAAACACCTAAGCAATAAATCCACTAACCATGCCTTGCTTTCTCAATATGATCAATAGCGCCTTCAGGAAAAAAAATCTTGCACACACATACAAAAGACTCTCAGTAAGGTCTTGTTTAATTAAATTTATTCAAGGCCTCGCAAAGACACAAATACATATGGAATTTTTGCAACGACTTTAATAAGTAGTCAAGGATAAGTCTATAATCTGCATTTTATAAATGAAGAATATAAGGCATAAAGAGAAGAAGTGATACTGCCTGAGTTACCCTGTAACTATACACTGAAAACTATGGTTCCCTGCCTAGCATTTAGTAAGCTGTTTTATTACACAGTCTTTAAAAAATGCCACAAAATATCAACTATGATACTCACTCTATCAAAGAAAGACCAAAGCACAGCAGGGTGAATAACAATTACCACTAGCAGTTCTCTTCCACCTTTCCTCCCTATAGCATCCAACAAGCTCTCCAAATTAAAAGAACAAAAATAAAATTAAAACCAAAAAACTCTTTGTAGGTGAAACTACAGCCTCCAGCCAGAACCTTCTCCATCTCCCACCCCTCATCCCACATCCTCACCGTCTCCGGTTACTGACAAATGATAAATTGGAATTTCTTCTCTTGCCCTCTGCTTAAGTTCTATTGCTGATACAAACAGCTAACAACAATGAAATTACCAAAAGCTTAACACCAGAGAAAATATGCAAATATGGTCAGCATGGCAAAACCTCATTTCTCAAAAATTAGCTGGGTGTGGTGGCGTGTGCCTGTAGTCCCAGCTACCTGGGGAGCTGAGGTAGGAACATCGCCTGAGCCCAGGAGGTCAAGGCTGCAGGGAGCCAAGATCTTACCACTGTACTCCCGACTGGAAAACAGAGCCAGATGCTGTCTCAGAGAAAAAAAAAAGTAAAGGATTCACCAACTGTAAGTAGCACTGAGATATCTTTGTTATTTTTCGGAAGGAATTGTAAATAAATTTAAGTATCCTAATCAGGAATGAGAAATTGTTAATACAGTGTTATACTATAAATCAACACTTACCTGTCTGAAAATATTTATTGCATTTTGCATTTATTCAACAACTAAAGAAAGTTCAGTTTTTAGATACACATGGAAAAGGATTCTACCAAAAGCAGCCAAATCTTCACATTTTTCATGAAGTGAAAGGATCTGATCCGCTTCCTGAAGGATACCATTCCCCCCACCTCTTTTTTTTTTCTAACTATAGCACTTTACCTACCTCAAAAATAATCTGTGCCCAGGTTCCCAACACAAAACAACCAAGACATGAAGAAATGAACCTTGGGGATAATTTCTTCAATTGTGACCAGAGTTTAAGCTATACAAAGCAGCACAAATTTGTTTGGTATTAAAAATTTAACTTCAGATGTGCTAGGAAAATTCCAAACTGCATCAAGTCCAGATAATGAAAATCTTATAAATATTATGACAATCAGCTTAATATTAATATACATAAAGGAATTCAGGGGAGAACATAAGAGAAAATGGAAGCCAAGATAAGCTACAGACAGGGATCATAAAAGAAGAAAGTAACTAGTTGAACAAAAAACTAGTAAGAAACTTAGCTGGAAGCCACGAAAGCAGAGAATACTGCAATGAAGTTATTGATAACAAAAATCCAAAGGAAGCAAAACCCCTCTATTGGGAAGAGATGATATAGTATGTCAATATACAGCTGCATATATTCATTAAGTAAAGTAAAGAGATATGGGGAAAGCCATGTTTCATTACACGTCTTAAGACTAGAAAATACCTGTTAGACTAGAATAAAACTGATTCCAGCCCCAGCTCTTTTACGTTCTCATGCATAGAACACCTCATAACTTTAGAAAATTCATATACCCTACCAAACCCATCCCTTCTAATAATCCCCTCTTCTAATCTGTTAAACCATGAATTCCCCACTAAATGTGACCTCTATCTTCAAAGCACATTGCCTACATACTCTATAACAAATGCTCTCTGTCCTTTTTTTTTTTTGAGACAGAGTCTTGTTCTGTCACCAGGCACCAGGCTGGAGTGCAGTGGCGCAATCTCAGCTCACTGCAATCTCCACCTCCCGGGTTCAAGCAATTCTTCTGCCTCAACCTCCCGAGTAGCTGGAACTACAGGCACACGCCACCACGCCCGGCTAATTTTTGTATTTTAGTGGAGATGGGGTTTCACCATGTTGGCCAGGATGGTCTTGATCTCTTGACCTCATGATCTGCCCACCTTGGCCTCCCAAAGTGCTGGGATTACAGGCATGAGCCACCGCGCCCAGCCACTCTCTGTCCTTTTAAAAAGAATTATTAAAGTTATGGCAAATATTGGATATTCTAGGAGAATATGATCATAATGCTTAAGAAGATAAATAGTATATTATAAAATAACTTTTTTTTGGAGGGAAAAGTTGTATTGTATTTGGGAACTAGAAGACAGTTAATCCTTGATATGTGTTCAGGGTGGCCCACCTTATTTATGGCTACTACTTTTAAAACAATTTTCCTATCCATAGGATCAAGAAAATTCTAAAAATATTAAATAAGGTTTGTTCTCCCCTAATTTTATGCACATTTCACCTCTCTGATGTTGAGCCAGCAAAATGCTTTTCAAGGCACACAAACTGCCTGAAATCCAACCAGAGTCCCTGAATTACAGCTATCTACTTTGCCCAGGTGATCCGAGGTGTTTCAAACAAGCAGGAAAAAGAGCACAAGAAGCAGAATAAGAGGTTGTTTTTTTTTTGAGACACAGTCTCTCTGTCACCCAGGTTGGAGTGCAGCAGAACGATCTTGGCTCACTGCATCCTCTGCCTCCTGGGTTCAAGCTATTCTCCTGCCTCAGCTTCCCGAGTAGCTGGGACTACAGATATGCACCACCACACCCAGCTAATATTTTGTATTTTTATTAGAGATGGGGTTTCACCATGTTGGCCAGAAGGCTGGTCTTGAACTCCTGACCTCGTGATCTGCTCGCCTTGGCCTCCCAAAATACTGGGTTTGCAGGCGTGAGCCACCGTGCCAGCTAAAGGGGCACTTTTTTGGATACATGTGCCTGCTTTATTCTCACAGTGCCAGGGCCACTGGTAGATGGACTTCTGGCAGAATCAATAACCCCGGTCATGCTTTTGGCTCTATAGAACCAGAACTAAGCGACCATTTAGGAAAGAAGTGAAATAGAAAGGCTCAAATTGATTTATTTCTTCCACCCAATTCTCTAGTCTTATCTTCAATCTCACTCAATAGTACAAGAAAACGGACTTCTACCATCTTTAAATTTAAAATATTTTAAAAAGGTAATATTTTCATTCAGAGAATGTTTTAAGCATATTCTTAATATGCTATCTGTCCAGCACAGTTTGGTGTCCAACACAGAGAAATGTTATTTTAAGATATTCTATCCTAAATTATCAAAATGTGGATAAGTCCTTTGACAATGCAGAGACTGGAACTCCTATGAACTCTTTTTTTTTTTTTTTTTTTTTTTTTTTGATAAAGTATATGTTCTCTCTCTCTCTCTCTCTGTGTGTGTGTGTGTGTGTGTGTGTGTGTGTGTGAATGCTTGGTTTTCTATGGTCTGGGGAGACTGAAGTTGAAATTTTTATTACCTTGAAATACAAAAAGTTCTAAGACTTATGATCATGATAATATGAGCAAGAGAAAATACAGTACCTCTTTCAAAAACATATTAATAAAATGTTACTTTCAGTGTATAAAACATGATAAAACACATGGCATTTATATTTCAGTGAATACTTAAGTAACAAAAACATAGCTTGGAAAGGATGACTAGATGACCCATTTCTGGAAAAGATACCTAAGTGACCCATTCTTGGCATTTTGGCAGAATCACTCATTTTAACTTACTCTGACAATAAAACTATACTGGACAGATTATTTTCAGATAGGTAATTCCTTCTTTCCCTGTCAACAGGGAGCTAACTTGTTACCATCAGTTTCCTTCCATCATTTACTCTGAGAAAAATACATCTACATTTGTCTAGAATGCAAGGCTCATAATGATTGAGAAAAAAGTACAGAAAAGATCTGCCTGAACCATAAGTCTATAGATTGTCATGTCTTTGTTTTCTTTTAGCCTCATATAATAGCCACGGAATGAACTTCCCAACACCATGGTACCAGTAACTTTTCTCTATCAGGAATGAGAAATATAAGGTATTAATTAGCATGTTATGGGTAAGCAGCAGCATTTTTGTTTAAGAGACACAGTATGATAAAAAAAATACTCAAGAATATCATCTCCAAATGTAACTTGAGAGCTTTTACTTGGAATAGAGGTCCAGATACTTCTACCTTTAACCATTAATTGGTCTTCCTTTGTTTAGAAAGATCAGCCAAATCAACTATTGAAGGTCAGTAGAATGACAGATGACCCAGGAAGAATATTTGTCTCTTTAGGGTAACTTGGCAAACCTTGAAAATGAGACAAGGTTAAACTGGGTAAAGCAGCAAACTTACTAAGCTATATATATTGATTCAATGGCAATTTCAACTTACTCTGGCAGTAAAGCTATAAAATAGCACAAAGATTTTCCTTAGGCTGAGAGAAAACATCATGGCCTTTACAGAAAGCACAAAGTTGGCTGGCTTTTGTATGAAAAAGGAGGTCAATACAACCAAATTGTGGGAAAATTAACACAAATTTTAGTTAAGACATATCACTGCTACAAAGAGTAATAAGAAAGAACTACCCTTGCCTTTATCTGATAACTTAAAATTTTTCTCCCTTCAATTTTCAGGGGAAACTTCAGGGAAAGGAGGATGTTTTCCTTATCCCATTCCCCTTCAGGGGATATGGAAGCGGCTGCAAAAGGCTGCAATGTAACTCTTGAAACTAGAAATAGTTAAAATGCAAGGATTACGCTGGAGTGCTTTATTTTTCTTCTGAAGAAGAGTGCTCAGGTGGTAGCACTGGAACTGCCTGTCCTCTGATAGCTCTGGCCCCAAGGTGACATGGTCCATGTGCTTTCCACGGCTGCATCATCTTTCTCAATCAAAAAGCAGCAGCCCTCCTGGCAGAGCAATTGTTCTTTTCCAATGTATATCCTGAAGGATGTAAAACTCTAACCCCTGAGAATGAGTCTGCACTCCTATAGGGACTTAGACAGGCAGTTTAGTCTCCAGAGGCTTAGAATTCTTAGGCAACATCTCTAGCTCATTCAAGCTTGGTATAAAGCTGAAGAAACCCCTAGGATCCTAGCTTGGGCTGGCTGCCCCTATATCTGGCCATGAGAACAACAGGATGATATAATTCAGGTACAGACTCTGATCTGATCTAAGTGGGAATGTTCAGTGAGGTGCTAGCACCTGCTTTTATATGAAACCTAGAGCGGAGGCACAGTTCCCCAAAGTAGTAGAAGTAGAATGAAAGGGAAGTAAGGAGAAGAAATTCTGGAGGATAGTCTGGTGGTACATAGACTATCACTGATTCAGGCCAGAAATGCGACCTAAGAAAGAGACACACATGGCCATGAAATTGACAGAAGTGATACTTGTATCCAGCAGATACACACTGGTTTCATTCAGCCTCAATCAAGGCATCAGCAAGGCAGTCAGTACTTTCCAAATTGAAGATATTAGACCTGCCACAGTCCTGAAGAGTTCAAGGAGAATCTCAAGCTTGATCCTGAGTGGAACCTCCATGCTAGACTTAGGAAAATCATGAGCAATTCACAGCATTATCAATCAAGCCAGTTGTGTTGACCTTTGCAGCCATAGACATTTGCGTGTGAATGCAAGTTAGCCCCTTTGTACTAGTCATGAACATGCCAGTTCATGTCATTCAAGAGTATATATAGATGAGATAAGATCCTCTGCAGACATATGGCATTAAAGGATGTAACAACCTACAGCTTACTGTTAGCCAGAAAGATTCCGTGACATGCTCAATTTTGGGATGGTTGAAGAATTCAGAGATGTGAATCTCCCTCTATAAAAATGCCACTAATTCATCAGTACAAATCTCCACATTCCTCCTTCTTACCACCAACAATGTTCTCATAGGTTTGTACTTGGAGAAATGTACAGTCATTGAATTATACAAGGCCACCACCATCAAAGTTGAACCTACTTCGTCCATCTACAAATATTCCCAAATTTCATGATTCCCTCACTAAAGAACGTCCTCAAGACCCAGCAAAGAAAAGCAATGTGTAATGTCTATTACTTCAACTGTGGAACCTGGTCCCAGAGTTACTATTCAGACTGCATCCTTCTCTTGGCTTTGACTCCTCAGATTTCGAGCTTCTGGCACCAGTACAACCATTTGATAAAAGAGAAGAGTGCAAGATTAGGGAGAAGAAGAGGACCACCAAAACAGCCTCCTAACTGGCCCCCACCTTTAGTCAGTCTTTTATTTCATGTATCCTGGATAACACCAAATGAGTATTTCCAAAAACTTTCGTGTTTTTATTTTCTACTTTTTCTTTATCATCAGTATATTCTAATCTTTCTAAAATGAACATATGTAATAAAATAATTTTTAAAAGTCAAAATAACTCAGTATTTATGTTTCATTCCCACTCTATGATCCAAACACATCCCTACAATATCCAGCCTCTAATGCCTTTCTTTTCTAACCATTAATTCATCTTCTACAGTGAACTTTGCACTCCAAACACACTGACATAGTCACATTCCCTGAAAAAGAATAGGAGACATACTCTTTCCCATTCCTATAATTTCACTCTTGCTTCTCTACCACAATGGAGTCCCTAAATCCTTCCCTTATCAAAATCATCTTTATCCATAGAGATTCTATCACCTCTGAGGCTATCAATATCCACTGTAAGCCAAAAGTGATCTTTTTTTCCTCTTCAAAACTCTTCCCCAAATTGAGAATCACATTGATAATTTACTGCCATGAATAGCTGGTTGTCTTTCTATGTATACCTATATCTTCACTATTTACATTAAACATTAAAGAAAGGAAATATACATTATTCTTGTTACATAATAAATGCTCACCAAATGTTTGTTGAATGAATCCTGAAACATACTTACAACACTACATTTAATTAGACCAGGTGATCAATAAATATTTGGTGCTTACATGATTAAGGGAAATAAATGATTATAAGGATTTTTGCCATAAAGCTAATGATGGATATTCTGTCTATATTAAAAACACATTAGAGAATGTTTTAAAGCTTAAAGAATGCTGTTATTACTCAAGAGTGGGTTGATCAGTGATGAGTAACTAAAATTGAGTATATGAAAGATAATTTGCACCTTGGCATACACGTAATTCTTTTTAAATGGCTCTAAATTTATAGTCTATTCCATTTATTTAATGTGTGTTATTACTTTTCAATGCACTTCTTTAAAAATAAGAAATCCCGGCCAGGCGCGGTGGCTCACGCCTGTAATCCCAGCACTTTGGGAGGCCGAGGCGGGTGGATCACGAGGTCAAGAGATCGAGACCATCCTGGTCAACATGGTGAAACCCTGTCTCTACTAAAAATACAAAAAATTAGCTGGGCATGGTGGCGCGTGCCTGTAATCCCAGCTGCTCAGGAGGCTGAGGCAGGAGAATTGCCTGAACCCAGGAGGCGGAGGTTGCGGTGAGCCGAGATCGCNCAGGAGGCTGAGGCAGGAGAATTGCCTGAACCCAGGAGGCGGAGGTTGCGGTGAGCCGAGATCGTGCCATTGCACTCCAGTCTGGGTAACAAGAGTGAAACTCCATCTCAAAAAAAAAAAAAAAAGAGTAATTCCTTACATGTTTGCCTTGGAAACTCCAAGTGTAAGCTTAATTACAACAATGCAAAAAAGATTATGAAACTATCATCATTTATTATTACCTCAAGAGTTATTAAGTACCAAAAAGTAAACATGCTTTCTGCTTATGTCACCAACTAAATTTAAAGATGACTTTTCATTTTCTTCCTTTAAAACAAGTATGATCTGTGATATGTGACAAGCCCCACCCCCTGCAAACATTTTTTCACAGAAAATTATCTCTTCAATTTAAAGGGAAAATGTTAATTTTAAACTTCTAGGAATGCTTTTCGCCTAAAACTCAGATATTATTTCAAAAATATGCCTTTTCAAGGGAGGTAATATGACATGCAATTAGAGTGTATAAATAAAAAACAAACACTTCATCCTATGAAACATATTATGGCATATTCTACTTTGAAATAAAAGTGCTGTTTTTTGAAAATCTACCATTACAAAATTTCAAGGAACCTGTTTACAAATGCCAAGGGACACAGACATGGTAAGATTATCTTAACTCAAAGTGATTTCTGTCTTATAGCCACCAGGTTATCAAGAGGAAATTTTAACTTAATTATGAACAAATTTCAAGAAACACTTCTAGCTACTTCCTTTAAAAGGGAGGTAAACTTCAGATTAAGTAGGTTCAATACTCTAAAAAATAGAGAATTAAAGAAAAGGGAAATAGCCTTTCTCAAAATAAGCAAATGAGGGAAGGCCCAACTTTTTAAATTGCATCAAGAATTTGGTCCAATATGCAAAAGTACTTATACTTGAAGAACGCTGATGGCAAATGAAACTGTAAAAACCTGCTGAATTTGCATTAAATCAATTCATTTTCAGACTACAGGAGGAGTAATTAAAACAGCACTGAATTGAGATTGCCATTAAAGTGGCAGTCTTTATTAATCTTGAAAAGGAGGAATATTGATTGTAATGCCTTCTAATTCTATGCTTATTTTTTTGAGACAGGGTCTCCTTCTGTCACCCTGGCTGCAGTGCAGTGGTGTGATCTCAGCTCACTGCAGCTTCGACCTCCCTGGCCCAAGCCATTCTATTATCTTAGCCCTGCAAAGTAGCTGGGACTACAGATATGTGCCACCACACCGGCTAATTTTTATAGCGACGGCATTGTGCCATATTGCCCAGGCTGGTTTCAAACTCCTGGGCTCAAGATATCTGCCTGTCTCCACTTTCCAAAGTGTTGGGATTACAGGCGTCAGCCACTATGCCTGGTCCTAATTCTAAGATTCTTAGAATTCTTGAGGATTTCTGCATTATGATTCTTACTGAAAATATTTACATCTACATTTGTGAGAAATAATGGTCTATAGTTTTCTTTTTCTGTACTATTTGGCTGTTTCAGGTTTTAAAGTAATAATATTAGCTTCATAAAATCAGTCAGGAAGTGTTCCCTCCTCTGTTCTGGAAGAGATTTTGTAAATTTGAAGCTAATTTCTCCTTAAATGTGTGGTAAAATTCACCAGTGAAATATCTTGGCTGGGATAATCGGCTAGCCGCAGGCAGAAGATTGAAACTGGATGCCTTCCTTACACCACATACAAAAATTGACTCAAGATGGATTAATGACAAACCTAAAACATAAAACTACAAAAACCCTGGAAGATAACCTGCCAATACCATTTGGGGCATAGGCAAAGGCAAAGCTTTCATGACAAAGCTGCTAAAAACAATTGCGACAAAAGCAAAAATCAACAAATGAAATCTAATTAATGTAATTAAACTACGTAGCAAAACAAACTATCAGCAGACTAAATAGACAACCTATGAAATCGGAGAAAATCTGTGCAAACGATGCATCTGACAAAGGTCTAATATCCAGCTTCTATAAGGAACTTAAACAAATTTATATGGGAAAAAAATAACCTTTATAAAGAAGGCAAAGACATGAACAGATACTTCCCAGAAGACATATATATTGCTAAAAATAATATGGAAAAAAGCTCAGTATCACTGATCATTAGAGATATGCAAATCAGAACCACATGAGATACCACCTCATACCAGTCAGAATGGCTGCTATTAAAAAACAAAAAACAAAGATTCTTGCGAGGTTGTGGAGACAAAGGAACACTTACACACTGTTGGTAGGAATGTAAATTAGTTCAACCATTCTGGAAGACAATGTGGAATCCTCAAAGACCTAAAGACGAAAATACCATTCAACTCAGTATATTCCTTTGGGTATATACCCATTACTGGTATATTCCTTTGGGTATATATACGTGTCTTTATAACAGAATTATTTATATTTCTTTGAGTTTATATACCCATATGTTCATTGTAGCACCATTCACAATGGCAAAGACATGGAATGAACCTAAATGCCCATCAATGATAGACTGGATAAAGAGTATTGGTATTTCATGGTATACAGGATCTCATTCTTTTTTATCTTATTCTTTTCGTGGTGTATATGCACGCCATGGAATACTATACAGCCATAAAATAGAATGAGATCATGTCCTTTACAGGGACATGGATGGAGCTGCAGGCCGTTATCCTCAGCAAACTGACACAAGAACAGAAAATCAAATACCACATGTTCTCACTTGTAAGTGGAAGCTAAGTGATGAGAACACAAGGACACATAGATGGGAACAACATACGGGGGCCTTTTGGAGGGTGGAGGGCAGAAGGAGAGAGTCAAGAAAAACAGCTAATGAATGCTATGTTTAATACCTGGGTGATGAAATATTCTATACAAAAACCCCCACCACACAAGTTTACCTATGTAACAAACTTGCACTGTACCCTTAAACTTAAAAATTAAAAAAAATCATTTATGACATAGAATATGAAGCCAAATGAAGATCATGTGCCATGCTAAAATGGAAAGGATAAAATGAATGTTATTAAAGATGTATTAATATCTTTAAAAAAAAAAAAAAGAGGAAGAAGAAATATCTTGACCTGGTGATTTCTTTTTCAGGAGCTTTTAAATTACGTATTCAATTTCATCAATGGTTAAATAACAATTCAGACTGTCTATTTCACCTTGGTTGAATTTTGGTAGTCTGTGGTTTTCAAAGAACTGATTCATTTCTTCTAAATTATCAATTTATGGATATAAAGTTGTTTATAGTGTTTTCTTGTAATTTTTTAATGGCTTTAGGATCTGTACTGATATCCCCTATTCCATTTCTGATATTGGTGATTTGTGCCTTCCCTTTTTAGTTTTTTCAGTCTTGCCAAAGGTTTACTAATTTTATTAATATTTTTCCAAAAGTAGCTTTTGTTTCATGATTATCTCTGTTGTTTTTGTATTTTCAATTTCTTGATTTCTATTTTTGTCTTCATTATTTATTTCTGCTTGCTTTGGGTTTATTTTCTTTTTCTAATCTCTTTTTTTTTTTTTTTTGAGACGGAGCTTCGTTCTTGCTACCCAGGCTGGAGTGCAATGGTGCGATCTCGGCTCACCACAACCTCCGCCTCCTGGGTTCAAGCAATTCTCCTGCCTCAGCCTCCCGAGTAGCTGGGACTACAGGCGTGCGCCACCATGCCCAGCTAATTTTTGTATTTTTAGTAGAGACGGGGTTTCACCATGTTGACCAGGATGGTCTCGATCTCTTGACCTCGTGATCCACCTGCCTCGGCCTCCCAAAGTGCTGGGATTACAAGCGTGAGCCACCGCGCCCGGCCCATTCAGTTGTATTTTTAAGTTTCCTTTGAGACTTCCTCTTTGACCTCTGTTGTCTGTTATTGATTTCTACTTCGAATCTACTGTGGTCATAAAACATACTCTATATGATTTCAATTCTTTTATATATGGTGAAGTTTAATGACCCAGGACTGGATCTACCTTGGTGAATGTTCCACTTACATTCTACTCTTGTTTGTTATTGTTTTATAAACGCCAATTAGGCTCTGTAGCTTGTTTATGTTGTTCAGATCTTCTACATCCTTGCTGACTTTCTATCTAAAAGTTCTATCAGGTGCTAACTAGGGATCCTGGGTCTATTTAGATCCTGGCCTCTAAGGCGGCCATATCAAACATACTTTGTTCTTTTTTCCCTTCAATGTTTAATGACAAATAATGAGTCAGTATGCAGAACATATAGGAGTAGTCACTGGCTGACTTTCAGAAGCCTCAGACTATCATTGATTTGCTAATTTGCAGAAGATAGTTACTGGAGTGAGGCTGTTATTGACTGGTGATTTTCAGAAGCATAGCCATTGTAGTTAGGCTGTCACTGATTGGCTGATTTTCATATCCTGTGTACTAATTGAAAGTGATTACTAATTATTGGTGATTACTTATTCATGACTTAAGACTTTGTTCAAAGAATAGTCTTTTCCTTTCTTGAATGTAAAAATTAACTACTTTTAATTACCAGACCTTCTTTTGGTTTTTCTTCAGAAAAACCTGCTAGAGACAACATAATGGATTATCTAGATGTATATTTGTGGAGGTGCAATTTTCAACTAATGTTACCATTTAAGTGACTGTGGTACCAATTACTGCAGTGGAAAATGATTCTAAATATGGAATTTTAACAATTTATTTTAAAATATTATTATTATTAGAGTTGGGGTTTCACTATGATGCCCAGGCTGGAGTATAGTGGCTATTTACAGGTATGATCACAGTGCACTGCAGCCTTGAACTCGTGGGCTCAAGCAATCCTCCCACCTCAGCCTTCCAAGTAGCTGGGACTACAGGGAATGCCACTGCACCTGGCTTATCTTCAGTTATCATAAGATTATTTCCAAAAATTAAGTTGGGGGAGGTTGAAGGAAGGGATTATAAACTGAAATATAGCTTGTCTTCTAGCTAGTTTTAATCTCAAGGGTTTCAGACTGGTAAGTGCTCAAACCACTATTTAATGGCAATGCTAATCCTTCTATACTAGTTGTAAAAAAAAAAAAAAAATTAAGCTTCTGAAATTATTCATAGTTTGAGGAATCCAGAAACTAGTTGGCTTGGCTTTTCAATAGTTTTATTTCTTCAGCATATTCCATTTCTTGAGATCTCAAAAGTTATTACTAAAAGTCTCGGATTTTTACTTCATCTCTACATATTTCTAAAATTTAGCCTGGAATGGTGACGAACCTTGCATAGACTTGCAGTGGCTTTTCTTTTTACCAGAATGCTATGTTTGAATATTTAAATAGGACTGCATTCAAGTATTTAAAATCCAGTCTCCTCCTTTAATGTTTTCCTATGTTATCTTTCAAGTACCTACAGCCACCACTTTCCTATCCTCTGAAAGAAAATGTTGTTGGGTTTTACTTTCTAAAATTTACATTATGAAAAAATAGAAATAGTCAAAATAATACTTTACACTGGGGAAATAATCCTGCTTCTTCTATCTCCTTTTGAGATCTACTAGTATACTGAAAAAATGTAATCTGTTTAAGAAGTATAGGGTACAGAATACCAGTAAGTGTCAGCAGAAATTGCTAACATAGTAGCCTTTGGTTTTCCGTCATTTTTAAATAGGACACAACCTAGCTGATGAATGAGGGCAATAATTCTAGTTTTCAGTATCCACTTTGCATTCACACAGGACTGAAGGACATGGCTTCAGATACACTGAAAATAACATATGCTGTTTCCTATCTACCTATGCAGTTTCAGGTACCAGCCACTGAATTTTTCAATCTTCATGGGATAAGCACAATAATAAAGCATTTTGATAGTTGAAAAATTCTTAAAAGTTTTAGGTCACTATTTTTTTTTTTGAGACAGAGTTTCGCTCTTGTTACCCAGGCTGGAGTGCAATGGCGCGATCTCGGCTCACCACAACCTCCGCCTCCTGGGTTCAGGCAAGTCTCCTGCCTCAGCCTCCTGAGCAGCTGGGATTACAGGCACACGCCACCATGCCCAGCTAATTTTTTGTAGCTTTAGTAGAGACGGGGTTTCACCGTGTTGACCAGGATGGTCTCGATCTCTTGACCTCGTGATCCACCTGCCTCGGCCTCCCAAAGTGCTGGGATTACAGGCGTGAGCCACCGCACCCGGCCCTTTTTTGGTATTTCTAAGTAAGCTTGTAAATATGCTACTGAGAGATTCAGGTATACTTTTAGTGTTCCTTAAACCTATGCAGCTAAAATAACATCAATTACCGAATGTTAAACTTAAAAATCAGAAAAGTGGTAAGGATACAGAATCTGAAGTTTCACTAATAGTTAAGCTTTCCAAACAAAATGAATAATTAAGCAAAATGGGAGAACTAGCCAAATGCTGAAATATTGGAAGATGGGTGGTGTGTAGAAGCCCTCTGCAAATTTCTGTGAGAATGAAAAAAGTACATCTCACAAAAAGATGAAAAATAGTAATTTCACCATTTTGAAAAACTTACAGAATAATTTCATTTGTAAACTGACATGAGAAAATCGGTTATATAATATTTATCTCCAATCTGAAGCATATAATATATCCATATATAAGCAAGCTCAGAGTTTCTTCATTATTTCCATTCATAGTTTTAAAAATCTGGTAGACAGGACTTTTAAAATAAGGTTTATAGAGTACTTTAACAACAAAACTATGATTTTACAAATGGATAAATTAAGAGGGTAAACAACTTACTGTTATATAGCAAAGAGTTTAAAAACAGAATGTTATATTACTTGGCTTTAATTCTGTAGATTGCGGTTTCTCTTAATTACATTCACCAAGAGAGATTATGCACACAGGTTGTAAAATGAACATATGTAGCATCAACCTAGGAAACGATCCTTAAAGTTGCTTCTAAACTGTCACCTGCCATGCACAGAAAGCACTCATGCTAAGCCGCCAAGAGCACTGATGCATTTAACAGACATTAAGCCTCTTAAGAAGTCGGTGTTTTAGGACATATTTGTACAATTAAGGCTCAGAAAAGAAACTAAAACAAAAAGGATAAGTAATCAGAACATCAAGTCTAATGTCAAATTGCAGCTGGTTACAGGGTGTCATGGATTTTCACAGACCCTTCATAGACCCTTCATATTTAACTAGGTAAATTGTCTGGGTGGAAGACTAAATTTTACTTTTTGCTAAAAGACAAAATAAATATGATTATTTTCAAATACTACGTAGTAGGTATAAACCGATACATCTAAGTTCAGTTTAAATACAAATACAATAACTCTATATCCAAACTTTGCAGAGAAATTCCCCATGTCAAAAAGAGCACAGAATTACTTTCAATTTACATATATTTAAAGTAAGTTAAGCTCTATGGTGTAAGAGACATTTCTTTTTGTCTTTTCTTTCTTCTTTTCTTTTAAACAGTGTCTCACTCTGTTGCCTAGGATGAAGTACAGCGGCACAATCACAGCTCACTGCAGCCTCAACCTCCTGTCCTCAGCAATTTTCCCAATTCAGCCGCCTGAGTACCTGGGAGTACAGGCACACACTATCACATCCAGCTAATTTTTTATTTTTTTGTAGAGATGAGGTCTCGCTATGTTGCCCAGGCTGGTGTCAAACTCTAGGCTCAAGTGATCCTCCTGTTTGGCCCTTCCAAAGTACCCGGATTACAGGTGTGAGCCACCACACCCAGGCTTACGTGCTCTTTTCATCACCACTACCATTTAAAAAATAGTCAGTGCTAACATTCACTGAGAACTGGTCTGCTAAATGCCAGGTAGTAGTAGGAGAAGGCTACTGTTATTATACCCTAACTTTTTACACACAAAGAAACCTCACTGCTAGTAAAATCAGGAATTAAGATTTCAATACTGGTCTGTTTAATTTTAAATCTCTATGTCAAAACTTAGTTTCAAAAGTGAATTTACTAAAATTCCTATTAGTCTTGTCTTAATTTAACTGTTTTGTCTTAATGCAAAGGATGCAATTCACTCAAACAAATAGCTAAACAATCATCTCTATAATCCTTTTCCTCAATTTTTGTAAAACAATTCTAATGGTTCTAATTCCCTTACCTCACCAGGACTGAAAGAGGCATCTTTAAAAGTACCTCCTACAGAAAAGGACTCAGAGCAAAGTTTCTATTCCCCCTTATCACATATGGCACATTAAAAGAAAGCAAAGAGCTGATAAATCTACAGAACTGTTATCTAAATTATATGAACAACAAATATCCAAATTTTGTTTATACTAAAACTTTGGCATAATATAGCCATTATCTAGAAGTTTTCTAATCGTCTGTTTATCAAAAATAAAACAGAGTCCCTATCCCAATCATTTATACTTAATAGGTTACCTACATGCACTACTATCAACCTGTATTTTAAATAGTTTTAATAAAATATATGTAAGTAGGTGGTCTAATATGTTCTCTCACCCACTTGGTTATAGTATACTTCTCACTTTGGACACCAATGATCTAAAGATGGGAAATTTTTCCAGCTTCTACCGGAACAGGATTGTCTCCAGACAAGATTAAAGGGCTTTTTTCCCTAATACTCGGAAGAGCTAGTAGAATATCAAATTCAAGAGTCTAAAAGAGTTCACAGTAGGTCTAAAAAAGCCTTATTTTCTTTAAATTTCCACCTAAATCTATCTTCTTAAGATCCCTTTTTTCTTTATGATAGAACTCCTTTCTACTTAAAACTTTCTACTTCAATGCCAAAATAAGTGCCATATAGATTGGAAGCAACATGTGTGAAGAAGAGAAATAGCAGAACATTGCAAGTATAACCAAAGCAAATATTTATTAAATAATAACATGCGTAAAGCAGCATGTTAAGCATTCAAAATGCAGTACGTCATTCAATTCTAAAAAAAAATCCAACAGAAGCTTGGAAGCAATTAGGTAACTTCTACAAAATTACATAGGTAGCAACAGGAAGAGTAGAATTAAAACACAGGTTTATCTGATGCTAAGTTCTTTACCACTAAGTTTAACCTCCAACTAAGCCTATGTATAATTTCTCTATGAAAATATAATAAAAATAATAATAAATATGTATTCACTATGGGCCAGTATTAGATAATTTATTCTTGAAAACTATAGTCTAAATAGGAGCTCTTATTATTCTGATTTATAAATGAGAAAACCAAAGCATTAAAAAGTTAAATAACGGCTGGGTGCAGTGGCTCATGCCTATAATCTCAGCACTTTGGCAGGCCGAGTCAGGCGGATCATGAGGTCAGGAGATCAAGACCATCCTGGTCAAGATGGTGAAACCTGTTTCTACCAAAAATACAAAAATTAGCTGGGTGTGGTGGTGCATGCCTGTAATCTCAGGTACTTGGGAGGCTGAAGGAGGAGAATCACTTGAACCAGGGGGCTGGAGGTTGCAGTGAACTGAGATTGTGCCACTGCACTACAGCCTGGAGGCAGAGTAAAACTCAGTCTCAAACAAAACAAAACAAACAAACTAACTAAAAAGTTAATAACTTGCCAGAGTCACATAAAAGACTAAAAAGTGATTTGAACCTAGGCAGTCTACTCTAGTGCCTAGACTCTCAACACTACACAAATCTGTTTTTCTGTAACAATTCTGACCTCCTAAAAAATTGGAAAACAAATTAACCATAGCCTTCTATTACATTACAAAATGAGGTTGTAAACATGAAAGATTACACATATATACACATCTATACCTATGCGGTATTATGGAACCTACAGCTCCAGATCACTTGGCATTTAAACAAAATGATCTCTAAGTTGTGCCCAAAACTTACATATTTCAGAGGTGAAATTCTATAATGGTTTTCATACATTTGACCATTTTTCTCCCAGGGAATTCAAAGTAGTTTTTTGATAAATAACATATCAATTTTATAGTGCAGAGTAAAATATCATTATAAGTACTTTGTGGGTTAAAAAAAACTATATCATAGAAAAATTAAATGTCAGGATGCAGTTCAAAGAGTACATAGTAGCACTGAAAGAGAATACAAATGTCTTTAGATTAGTGGTATGTCTATAGAGCTATACTTCAAAGTTTAAGTTCAATTCAGTAGACTTAGAAGAGATTTATGAAGAAACCAAAAAAGAGAAAAATTACTTCTAGGTTGAAAAGCAGGAAGAAGCTTAAAAGGGATTAGGCATTTGATCTGGACTTTAGAAACAGTTTAAATGAAGAGAAGCAAAGGTAGAGAAGTGTGCATTCCAAACGGAAGTACCAGCATAAGCAAAGAAATGGTTTTCTCAAAGCATGGTTCAGACATTGCTGTACCACAGCATATATGATGAGAGAATTGAGGTCTAAGACTGGAAAGGTAGGTTCAGGGCAGATTGTAGAGGGCATTTTCAGGCAAGCTAAGGACTTCAGAGTTTGCTTCTAAAGAAAATAAGGAAATTACGTAACAATGTGAACTTCAAGGAGATTCCTCTGGTAGCGTTTTTAAAACATTGACTAAGGAAGAGAGTAACTAACTGGGTGAGTACTTATTAAACAATACTCTTGCATAGGGTATGTGAAGTCACTAGATACTCATGGAAGATCTTCCTTAAAAGTCAGTTTCACTGGAAGATTTTAAAGTTGAAAAAAATTATAACTTTGTGTTCTTTAAAAGATCCTCACACATGCGTTAGAATCATACCTCTCCTCAATGCCCACAAACAATGCAGAATAATATGGAAAATTCACGTGACGGCAGATCATGAGTGCTGTGCTCTAGCACCACTCTACACCTCCCTCCATAGTAACTAGCTTCCTCTCCTTTGCTGGCTATTGAGAGTTCTAAGGCAGATACGTCTGTGAGGTACTGTGTATGGTTGTAATGACGTAACTAGGAATGTCTAAAATATGGTAATTACAGAAAAAAAAAGAGAAAGGGGGAATGAATGGGATAGATGTTATGGGTAAGGCAAGGTAGTCAGTCTTTTCTCACCCTTCTGCCAAGACTTGATAAAATGCCCTATAAGCTCCCATAGAATACTATACACTGCTAGCTCAGCTCTTACCACATTATATCACAAATTCCTGGTTTCCTGTTTATGTATAACTCACCTCAACTCATAGCATCTCAAGGACCATCTTGGTTACGGTTGTGTCCCAAGTACTTAACACAGTTTCTGGTATATAGACAATATTCAGTGAATATCTGTTATGATGCTAGCAGCAAATACATGAAATGACATCATAATTTTTGTATTTCTCATTGAGAGGAAAGAACTAATCTGCCCATTCTACTTAAGAATCCCATTCTTTGATCAAGGATTGAATTAGGTTAAAAGTGAGAATGTGCTCAGGGCCATGGTGACAAGTGTTGTGGGAAGAGTAGGAAACACCTCAACCTTCAAAATTTCAAAAGAATGCTTAGCAGTCAGTAGCCTCTGGGTTGTCCTTCTGGTACCTCTAGCCACCTGGGCGAACACTACTGAGTTGAGTAGCATGCATGCACTAATGCTGTATACAAAGCAGTAGAATATGCACGAAGATTGGGAGAGTTACCTTGTATAAAGTAATGGAGGGACACCAAAGGCAACCCCTGCTGTGCTGATGAGACTGGCTCCGGATTCAGTGGGCCGAAGAGTTTGTGTTGTTTCATTTGAATGTGAAGATAAATTTCACATGTATATATTTACGTTTAAAGCATTTAGTCTAGAGGTACTGGAATGGTAAACTACGTATAAATGTAATATATCAGTATCTCTAGATAAGATTATAATATTCAAAATTCCTCCTTAGGGTCACATTAGTTATATAATACAGTTTCATTTTCAACAAAATCTTTACCAAAACATATACATACAGTTCAAAAACTGTATCTTAATAATAAGGGTCATAAATATTTAAAACAGGAATTTTTGCAATTTAATTATGTAATAAATGTATAATTTGATTAAAATTATAAATAAGATCTGGATAAAATGTGACTTTTCAAGTTAAATTTAATCATGATGGATTTAGAAAATGAGGCACCTGTTAAAGAATAATCTTGCTTCTTCTCTTCCTTTCCTACTTATTTCCTTTCTCAAATCATTAAAAACAAAATAAAAACAAAAAACTTACCAAGCAGCTACTTTCTACCTGTGAGGCATAAAACGGAGACTAGATCCAATCTTCTTAAAGCTCAAACCTACCCTAGGTGCTATGGTTTGGATATGGTTGGTCTGTCCCCACCAAATCTCAGGTTGAAATTTAATCTCCAGGGTGGTGGTAGTAGGAGGTGGGGCCTGTGGAAAGTGGATCCCTACTGAACGGATTTGTGCCCTCCTTGTGGTAGTGTGCTTCCACTCTGGAGAGACTGATTTTGTTCTCACAAGAATGGATTAGTTCCTCCTGAAAGTGGGTTGCTATAAAGGCAAGACCCTTGGGTTCGGTCCTTCTTCATATATGCTTGCTTTCCCTTTGACTTTCTCCATCATGTTTTGATGCAGCACAAAAGCCCTCACTAGAGGCCAATCTGATACTGGTGTCAGGCTGCTTGTACAGCCCGTAGAACTGTGAACTAAATAAATCTATTTTCTTTGTAAACTACCAAGCCCCAGGTATTCCTTTATAGCAACACAAAATGGACTAAGACACTGTGTAATGTTGTTAATAATGAAGGTAGAGCAAATAACCAAAGTTACAAGTAATCTGTAAAAATAAACAAACACTATGCATGAGTGGTCCATTAAGTCCTACTAGCTTTTATTAAGAATGCTGTTTTTAGAAGTTTACTGCCTCAGATACTTAAAGGGGGCTACTGGAACTATTTCTTTCCCAGCACGCAGTTATTAAAATGACAGAAGAACAAAAGCAAAAATGTTTTCTTTGTATGTCATTGCAAAAATTCAGCATACAGTACTTAAAAAACTAAAAATGATTGTATCCTTCATGGTAGAACATTAAAAATGATATCCAGAAGTGGTACTCAGCAATAGAAAAATGTTAAATACATAACAGCCTTATAATTTAAAAAATCATGGAATCATTATGTTATAGAAAATGTTTGGAGGCATGAAAACATGTTGACAAGGATTTGTTGAACGAAATTAAAATATAGGTTACAAGCAGAGTATAGCATATACAAAATATACATGATTGATTAGAGGGAATAATAACCCTACTTCCTCATGAAGAATCAAGAACCTTTACTGTGACTTAGCAAAAATGAACAACAATTTGTTTCCCTTATGGAAACCTGTGGTTGGTCAACTATATTTTGCATATTTTCATTCTGAACAATCAACATTTTATTTTTAAAGTGTTTGTTATAGGCAGGAGAATGAAACCTGTTCATTTCCTCTACCCACAGCTCCTCCTAGAAATGAGAAAATAAACCCAATGCTTGTATACTTTCTCTAATATCTGAATTCTCACTATCTAAATTTTATTAGCCATTTCCTAATAAAAATAGAGTTGCCAACTTTCCACCTTTTAATTCCCCTTTCCCTATTTTTAGTTGCCAGTGTTCTGTAAATGGGAACCTTTTCTTAAAATAGAGGCCAGTAAAATGCTGTTTGCCTTCCTGCTCAATACTGAAGCTTAATGTCCAATGGCACATTAATAATAGACTATTAAAACTGCTTGGTGTACACATGGATACACTGAAATACTCCGAACTTCCATTGAGAAATACGGAGTCCAGGGCTGGGCATGGTGGCTCACACCTGTAATCCAGGCACTTTGGGAGGCCAAGGTGGGAGCATCACCTGAGGTCAGAAGTTCGAGACCAGACTGACCAACATGGAGAAACCCTGTCTCTACTAAAAATACAAAATTAGCCAGGCATGGTGGTGTGGACCTGTAATCTGCCTCCCTACTTATGAAGCTGAGGCAGGAGAAACACTTAAACCCTGGAGGCAGAAGCTGCAGTGAGCCAAGATTGCACCATTGCAATCCAGCCTGGGCAACAAGGGTGAAACTCCATCTCAAAAGAAAAAGAAAAAGAAAGGAAATACGGAGTCCAGAAAATTGCAGAATCAGATAAACAAAATTCCATAAAGGAAGAAAAAAATCTAAATTTTCTTTCAGGTATAGGAGGAGCAAGAATTGCAATGATGGTATATAGCATGTATTAAGTACCTCTTCTGAGATTACTGTAGAGGACTGGGAAAATACAAACCAGACTTGATATTCCCAAGACCTTTTACCAATATCCACCAGTGGGAAAGAGGAGTGTTCCTTAGGGAAATAGGTTCTTCGTAGCAGAGGGATAAGTGTTACAGGCTCCACTAATTTTTCCAGTAAAACTTTTGCACCCTGAGAGAAAGGCATGTTCCTTTTTTTTTACCCAGCATAGGTTAAAGGAGGGTAATCATTAGTACTGATATAGCTCTATGTTTCTCAAATTCTGTTAAGCTACTTTGCATTTGGTTCAACCTCATAATATGAACTGTCATAGCAACTCATTCAACTGCCACCCACTTATAAATATACAGTCTATTTTTAATTGAAACTTCATCTATGTCAGAAAAATTAGCAAAATACAAAAGCTCAACTAAAAAGATGTTAAAGAAATTATCTTTACAGTTTGGTGCGTAGGAGACAGAAAAGGCAACTGACTACGAAAGAAACCTATAAATGAGATTGCTGACCTCATGAGTCAAAGAACCAACTTCAGATGTAGAAGAAAAAATGTCAGTATCTATTTATGCTCTACAACTTTAAAAATCCCTTGAGTTTACATCAGTTTTCACCCTATTCTTTTCCCAAAGAAAACTGTTTAAAATGTAAAATAAACTTCTAATATATAAATGTGTCCTTTTCTCTATTAAAAGGAAAAAATTAACTATTTAAAAGGTCTAAAGTAAAATCGTATTTGCCAATAATGCAGTTATTCTACCTTCTGATGAAAATAATTAACAATATTTCTCTTCCTAATGTTAGAAAATTTCCTCAAAGTGACTATGAAAAATTTTTATTTTAACATAATACACAAAATATGATTTCCAAAAGATTTTTTCCAAAGTGGGTTTTTCCTTTCTAATCAGTGACTTAAGCTATTATCTAAAAGCAGTTATCAGCCTGATCTAAAAATTACTGTGTATCTGTTAACCTTATTATTGCTTGTTTTCATAAAAATCAATTTTTAAAAGGAAAAAAGCATAATTCTTCCCACATAAAAGAAGAATGCTTATTTTTCTTTTTACTTAATTTATTCATTCTAAGTTATCCTGGAAATGGGTCAAAATTTCATAGAAAGCATATTTCTCTCCTTTTCTCCCTCTCTCAACCCTCCCTTCTTTTTTTTACTTTTTTTTCATCTTTTTTTCACACACACAAACACACATATACACAGTTGCAGAAAGTTAAAATTGTTTTTACTTTGGAGTGTTTCACTTTCAAACTGTCCTTTGGGAAAAAAGTGATACATACACTTAAAAAAAAGCCATATATTAAATTTCCAGAGGTTTTTTTTTTTTCCCCTGACACTGGAATTATTCATTTTGAATAAATGTTCCAAGTTCAGACCTTATCAATAATTAAAACACCAATCAAAAGATATTTGCAAAGAGGAAAGAAATGTCATGGTAAAAACCTGGGGTGAAATAAGGACAAGATTTCCTATAGAAAACACAAATCTACATTAATTCAGCAATGATGAATTCCAGTAACACGATGTTATCACATTTATTTCACAAACCTTCACCAAGAACCTAGTATGTGGCAGGTACTGTTCTATAGCAGAATAAAACTGAAGAAAAAAAATTTCAAGCTCAAACCTTTTTGATTCTTTTTTTTTTTTTTTTTTTTTTTTTTTTTTTTTTTTTTTTTTTTTTTTTTTTTTTTTTTTTTT
>NW_016107377.1:2481277-2484509 GCF_001604975.1 Cebus imitator
CACCATGTTGACCAGGATGGTCTCGATCTCTTGACCTCGTGATCCACCCGCCTCGGCCTCCCAAAGTGCTGGGATTACAGGCGTGAGCCACCGCGCCCGGCCCCCTTTTTGATTCTTATAAAATTATACATATTTAAATTAATTTTTAAATATGCTCAATTTTTCTATGAAACTCATGGGAAATTTTGAGTTTTCTATTTTAATGAAAAACTAAGAATCAGTTCTGAATGCTGACAGCCTGTTGTCAGTACATTTTTCATAACTACAATTAACATATATTTTCCTTTGGAATTCTTAATCTTTTAGGAACTGAATGTTTTATAAAACTAATTATTTTCCTGAAACTATAAAAGCATGACTTTCAAGAAGGAAAAAGGTTGAAGAAATTGGAAAATGAAGGGCTGTAAATCTGTAAATATAGAGATCCAAGATGTCTCCACTGAAGTGAACACTTCAGTTCTTTCAAAAGTATCCTGAACACCTAGCAGGCAAAAGTGCAGTTTCTAGGATCTTCTCTTAATAGTAACTATCCCTATTTCCCCTGGCAAATCATTCACCAACTAATTGGGCGTCTTTGCTTGCTGGCTATTACGTAGTTTGTGTAGTTTATGCCACCAGCAATCATTGCTGATTGAGTACCTACAATATGCAGACCATGCAGTTCTCAGAGATCCTCACAGTCTAGACCTGCAGAGCTTCAGGCCTCTTAGACCATCATGAAATTCTGAGATATGAAGAGATTTTCATTAAAAAAAAAAAGATCAAGTAGGTTCTTGAAAAATCTAGAAATCTGTATTAAATGAGGCTGTCACGGAAATTTTGCTTGATTTTATTTACTTAATTTTGATGTGTGTGGAATGGAGAAAAGAGGTGGCAAACATCACATCTCATGAGAACACAGAATATTAATGTAGAAATTTCAAGATACTCTAGTCACTGCCTCTACCTTTTGAATCTGCTTACAGAACATAAGAGTCCCAAAAGCTTTATCCATTAAAGCACAAATATCATTATCCTAAATTTATCCCTTTTCATCGCTCCAAAATAATATCTCAGGCAATGGTAGAAAGACTCACCCATATGGATACCATAATGACAAAGCAAAAGACTTATTGTATTCAAAAAAAGAAAATGTAGCCAGGCACAGAGTCTCATGCCTGTAATCCCAACACTTTGGGAAGTCAAGGTGGGCAGATTACTTGAGGTCTAGAGTTTGAGACCAGCCTGGCCAACATGGTGAAACCCTGTTTCTACTAAGAATACAAAAAATTATCTGGGCATGGTGGCTCATGCCTGTAGTCCCAGCTACTTGGGAGACTGAGGCAGGAGAATCCATTGAACTCAGGAGGGTGGAGGTTGCAGTGAGCCAAGATGGTGCCACTACACTCCAAGGTCACCAAAAACAATAACAAAAACCGTTGCATAAAATTAATCCAAAACAATTATATTTCTATTAAGAAGGAGTACTTAGGAGAATATAAATCCTTTAACCATGTGCCTTATAATACAATATATCAAAATTAAAAGAAGAAAACATTTTATCTTCAAAAATCAATTTGTCTTAGTGGACTGAGAGAAAAGAAAATAAAGATATAACATGGAACACATCCTGAAAGCAGAGAGTAATCTAAAAAACACCACTCACCTTTCTGGCCAATTTGATCAAATCAAGGTAGTCAACAGGAAGTTATTTCCTCAAATATTCATGTCCTATATTTGAATTAACTGCTTTTTGTATGCTAATTATAAGTAACTATGTATTTCACTAAGTTTCTATCTATGAAATCATATTGAAGTTTTTTTTTAAAAAAACTTGACTACTAGGAAAATTGTCACACTGTTTAGCAGATCCAAATACCATTCACCTTTCACAAATCTTTGCATGAGAAACAGGTCTGTCACTTAAAAATAAATTTGTTTCATGAGGCTTCCATTTGAGATGATGAAAATGTTCTGGAGCTAGACAGTAATTGTTTATAAATTCTATGTACTTTCCACAATTAGAAATATATTTATAAAGAAACTCAATTGTTGAGAATAGAACAATCAATTCAGTTGCAAGAAATATATTTCATTGATCAATATAATATGTATAGAGTATCTGCTAAGAGTCAGGTATGAAATAAAAAAATAAAAAAAAATACTACCACTTGCTTTCAAATCTGAAGAGCAAATATACTTAGATTTCATTCTTTATCTTATAATTACAGAATACAATTTGGGGTCCTAGTAATTAATGATACTGCAAAAGGCTAAATATTATTTACTAATCATCTGAGCACAACTATCAGCTGTTTGAAAAACCAAAAACAAACAAAAAAAGTACCTGTTTATAGCAAATGATTTATTTTTTGGTAAATAAAATACATAAGGCAACATAGAAGTCCTCCCAGTGGGAAATGATATAATGGTGATGTGGTGATAATTTTAGTAACAGCTGTTAATATTGATCAAATGTTCACCATGAACTAGATGCTGTTCTTTATACTTCACATGTCATAATCCACACAACAACCCTATGAGATAGGAGATATTATTCTCATTTTTTTTCTATTCTCATTTTAAAGATAAGAAAAATGAGACATAGTACAGTTATTTGTCTAAACTTAAAGAGCTAGAAAGAGCCAGAACTACGCCAGAAACCCAGGAAATCTTAAATCTAAGACCTCAGACTATGAAACAACTGCAAGAAAACACTGGGGTAATTCTCAAGAACATTGGTGTGGGCAAAAATTTCTTGAGTAATACACCAACAAACACAGGCAACCGAAGCAAAAATGGACAAATGGGATCACGTCAAGTTAAAAAGTGTCTGCATAGTAAAACAAACAATCAACAAAGCAAAGAGAAAACCCACAGAATGGGAGAAAATATTTGCAAACTGCCGACCTGAGTTTAATAACCCTAATACATAAGGAGCTCAAACAACTCTATAGGAAAAAATCTAATAATCCAATCAAAACATGGGCAAAATATCCGAATAGACATTTCTCAAAAGAAGACATACCAATGGTAACCAGCATATGAAAAGGTGTTCAATATCATTATTTATCAGAGAAATGCAAATCAAAACTGCAGTAAGATATCATTTCACCCTAGTTAAAATGGCTTATATCCAAAAGTCACGCAATAACAAATGCTGGCATGTACATGAAGAAAAGGGAGCCTTCTTAAACTGTTGCCGGGAATGTAAATTAGTATAATCACTATGGAAAGTTTGGAGGGTCCTCAA
>NW_016107377.1:2484949-2513486 GCF_001604975.1 Cebus imitator
AAAAAAAAAAAACCCAGAAAGAATGAATAAGACCTAGTAATTGATAGAACAACAGGGTGACTAGAGTCAATAATAATTTAACTGTACATTTAAAAACGATTAAAATAGTATAAATGGATTGTTTATAACACAAAGACTAAATGCTTGAGGGATGCATATCACATTCTCCATTATGTAATTATTACACATTGCATGCCTGTATCAAAACATCTCATGTACTCCATAAATACATATGCCTACTATGTACCCACAAAAACTAAAAATTTAAAAAATTAAAAAAAAAAAAAAAAGAAATCCAGGAAGTCTGGCTTCAGAACCTGAACTCGTCACTACTATTCTATTTGCTACAACACAAAAAGCCATACTGAAGGCAGAGGACTATGGCTTTACAAATTGTGATCCAAACAACTTTAATTTTCAACCGTGTAAGTTTACATATAATTTCAAGTACAGTAAGGTTTAGCATCTAATCATATTACAAACATTTTATAGTAGTATTTAACCAATAAGGCTAATAGTTACTAGTCAACAGATAGTTGAAAGCTATCTTAAAGTGATGTATGAAGATTGTCTTGAAAATGTGACAATACAGTTTGATTAATATCCTAAAGAGGAATGAACTGGTGAGCGGCAGACAAAAGAACACAGCTACACTTTAGAATTTAAACCAGTGGGTCTCAAAGTGTGGTTCCCTAGCCAAAGATCACCCATGAGGGTCTAGATCTTGGTTGAAAATCTGCATGTGATATTTCAGGCATGATCACAGGCAATTAAAATGGCCTTACCTGGCAGGCCTTATGGGGAAAGCTGTCCTCCCCATACCAGACTTGGTGCATAGCAAATGCAATGTAGTCACGGGAAGGAGTTGTAGTCAAGGACTCAGGCTCCCTACTCAATCATGCTCTTTTACATATTTACATTCCTAGCCTGGGTACCTTCATTCCTATGTCTCTTCTTCTGAGACCCTGGGCAGAGGTCTTCATCAGGTTCCTCTAACGAGACTTCCTAGAGTCACAGGTGGAGGAGTTGGAGGACCTTAAATACATTTTCCCCGATATTCAGTACTTTTCCACTCCTACATCTTCTTCCCTCCTCTACCCCATTCCCCAGCCTCCCTCAACAATGAGACAAACCTTTCACATCTGTGCTGATTGATCATCAACAGGTATGCCCTTCCTCAGGAAAAACAGAATAGGGAGAATCAGAGCTCCCTCCAGTTTTATCCTCTTGCTTATGTCATAGTGGTACCTGACTAAAGGCTTAAATCTTTATTTTTGGCTTTTTGCTTCAATACACTACGCAGACACTTGGCAGCTCAGGACCTTCTCTCCGGACTAGCTCAGCTGAGCTCCTGACAAGCATCATCAGGGAACTCGTAAAAAACGCAGACTCTCAGGCCCTATCCCAGTTGTATTGAATAAGAAAGTCTGAGGCTGTGGCCCAGTACACTATGCTTGAACAAGCTCTCCAGGTGATTCTGATCAAAACTAAACTTTGAGAACACTGCTTTAGAGAAATCCTCCCTTCTCTTCCAGGTAAATAAATGATTTCTAGTTATTTCCTCAGGTTAGGAAATAACCTGAAGAAATAACCAGAAAGACCAAATTCATAGCTCGGAAACTTCTGAAAGAAATAATCAGAGACATGGCTGCATAGTATTCCATGGTGCATATGTGCTACATTTTCTTTATCTAGTCTCACTGATGGGCATTTGGGTTGGTTCCAAGTTTTTCCTATTGTGAACAGTACTGCAATAAACATATGCGTGCATGTGTCTTTACAGTAGAATTATTTATAATCCTTTGGGTATATACCCAGTAATGGGATTGCTGGGTCAAATGGTGTTTTGGGTTTTAGATCCTTTAGGAATCACCACACTGTCTTCCACAATGGTTGAACTAATTTACACTCCCACCAACAGTGTAAAAGTGTTCCTATTTCTCCACCTCCTCTCCAGCATCTGATGTTTCCTGACTTTTTAATGATTGCCATTCTAACTGGCATGAGATGGTATCTCAATGTGGTTTTGATTTGAATTTCTCCAATGACCAGTGATGAAGAGCTTTTTTTCACGTTTGTTGGCTGCATAAATGTCTTCTTTTGAGAAGCGTCTGTTCATATCCTTTGTCCACTTTTTGATGGGGTTTTTTTCTTGTAAATTTGTTTAAGTTACTTATAGATTCTGGATATTAGCACTTTATCAGATGGATAGATTGCAAACATTTTCTCCCTTTCTGTAGGTTTCCTGTTCACCCTAATGATAGTTTGTTTTGCTGTGCAGAAGCTCTTCAGTTTCATGTTCTTTGCAGGGACATGGATAAAACTGGAAACCATCATTCTCAGCAAACTCACATAGGAACAGAAAGCCAAAAACTCCATGTTCTCACTCCTAAGTGGGAGATGAACAATGAGAATACATAGACACAGGGAGAGGAACACCACACATCAGGGCCTGTCAGGGGTTGGGGTGCCAGGGGAGGGATAGCATTAAGATAAATACCTAATGTAGATGATGGGTTGATGGGTGCAGCAAACCACCATGGCACAGGTATACCTATGTAACAAATCTGCATGTTCTGCACATGTATCCCAGAACTTTATAATACAAAAAATAGAAATAATCTGGGACACATTTCTGCTCCCTTTCTGTTATTTTCCTAAAAGGTTTGCTTTAAAGATGCTTGTTTTTATTCCTTTAGGAAATAAGATAAATTCTTTATTTTTTATTTTACACAGTTTGGTTTTGACTGGTAACATTTCAAAAGAGAAAATTTTACAGCTATGCCTAAAAGATGCATGCAAATTGTCTTAAATGCAACAAATCAAGAAAATAAAATAATATTTAAAATTATAGTGTCAAATTAATTAATGGCATTCAAAAACTTGTATTTTTTCCCGAAAACAAAGAGATATAAGCCATTCCACTTTTGACCATGGTGTAAGCATAGCCTCAATGAATCAGATCACACTGTATACACTATCTCACCCTTAGTTACCTTCTGGGTGATAACACCAGATACCATTCAAGTCCCCTTCTTGAATGATAATACCTTCTGGGTTATCATTCAACTATCATCAGATTGACTGTCATCAGATCAACTATTACAGTATCACAGTTCTGTGTTCAAGTAATACTTGTTTTCCCTAATAACTGCCCCAAAGCACAAAATTAGTGATATTGTTCTAATTATTCTTTTTTTTTTTTTTTTGGAGATGGAGTCTCACTCTGTTGTCCAGACTGGAGTATAGTGGCATGAACTCGGCTCACTGCAAACTCTGCCTTCCACGCTGAAGCAATTCTCCTGCCTCAGGCTCCCAAGTAGTTGGGATTACAGACGCATGCCACATGCCCCGCTAATTTTTGTGTTTTAGTAGAGATGGGGTTTCACCATGTTGGCCAGGCTGGTCTTGAATTCCTGACCTCCCATTTGCCTTGGCGTGATCTGCCTCACCTCGGCCTCCCAAAGTGCTAGGATTACAAGTGTGAGCCACCATGCCTGGCCTGTTCTAATTATTGTATTTATTAATAGTTATTGTTCTTAATCTCCTGTGCAAACATCATAAATTAAACTATCATAGGTATGTATGTATAGAAAAAAACATAAACAGAATTTGGTACTAATTTAGTTTCAGACATCCATTGGAGGTTGTGAAATATTCCCCATGAATAAGCGTAGGGGGACTACCGCAGTTCTGTGTGTGTGTGTGTGTGTGTGTGTGTGTGTGTGTGTGTGGTTTTGTTTGTTTTTTACTATTAAGCTGTAAAAACAAACTGCAGAATAACATATTTAATATACACCATTGATATATGGTCAACTTGCTGAATACTGCTTAGGGACGCGCGCGCGCGCACACACACACACACACACACACACACACACATACCCTGTTAGCCCCTGAACAACACAGAGTTGGGGCACTGGCCCTATGCACAGTCAAAAATCCATGTATAACTTTTGATTCCCCAAAAACTTAACTACTAGTAGCCTATTGCTAACCAGAAGACTTGGAGATAACATAAACAGTATATTAACATATATTTTGTGGGCCAGGCACAGTGGCTCATGCCTGTAATCCCAGCACTTTGGGAGGCCAAAGTGGGTGGATCACCTGAAGTCAGACGTTCAAGACCTGCTCGGCCAACATAGTGAAATCCCATCTCTATTAAACATCAAAAATTAGCTGGGTGTGGTGGCAGGTGCCTAAAATCCCAGCTACTCGGGAGGCTGAGGCAGGAGAATTGCTTGAACCTAGGAGGTGGAGGTTGCAATGAGCTGAGATCGTGCCACTGCACTCTGGCGTAGGCAACAAGAGTAAAACTGTCTCAAAAAAAAAAAAAAATTCTACAAGCTGATTTTAATACCCTGAATGTTCCTTACAGGAACACACGTATGTATGTATGTATGCATGCATGCATGCATGTATAAAAATCTTTTGATTGTCATACTTGCTTCCTCCACTAAGAAGAACCAAAATAGTGGTGAATAATCATACTTCAAATAGATCATCCAAGAGAGAAGACTGGAATTTAACAGAAAGTGACAGGAAATACCTAAAGCAAGAAAAAAGGAAGGGAGGCAGCCTGCTTGGCTGGGATCAGCTTGGGGCTGAGAGATACTCCCCAATGAGGGGAAAGGGTAATTGAAAGATCCTCAGCAGTCCACATTCCCACTGTGAACTCCTGCAATCCTAGCTTTTGGAGAACCCCTCAGTCCTCACAGGCTCTGAAACTAACAGAGGATGATGCCATGATATTGTGCAACAACACTGTTCCAAGGAGGGAAGGAGCTCACGCTGGGTCCCACACACTGCCTGAGATCTAAACAGCTACAGCAAGGTACCATTTTTTAGTACTGTCTACCACAGACTGTGTACTGTCCTGGAACCTGGCAGTGCCAGGGCTGAACCTCAAATGTATTATGTCAGCTGCCTGTGTGGCTTAGAGGCTACTGCACAGGAGGCTGAGGCATAAGCACCACTGGGGCTGATGTGCAAGTAGTACAGCCAGTGACAAGGCAGTTGTGCTGCTGCCTTGCCATTTGGGAGGCCTATGCTGTCTACCACTGAAGGCAGTCCCACCCTCCCCAGTAGCAAGGCAGCAGCACAACTGCTGCCTCTTGCCAGCTGAGCATTCTGCCAGGAGCATGCAGATTGACCCACTCCTGCGTAACATGGCTGGTACCTGCACTCACTATCAGAGGGCCCGAGGACAAGTCCACCTGGCCAAGCTTTGCCTTCTCCATGCCAGAGCACAGAGTCTGGGGGTCAGGGGAGTACCCAGCTCAGTCTGCCATTGTTGGCATCTGTGGCATCTGAGCACTACTCCCAGGGGCCTGAGGGTGGACCTATCCATCTAACTAATACCACCGCAGCTAACATCTACAACCACATGCTGCCTGCAGGCTTGGAGACTGGCTTATTCATCCCATTGCAGCAACCCAATACGAAAGCATACTGCTCAGGAGCCAGAGGGTTGTCCCGCCATTGTCACTGCCATTGCCTATGCCACACTAGCTGTCCAGGGGCCTGAGAACCTGCTCACTTGTCTGAACCAATGCTGCTTCAACACCTGGGTAAGCCACCTGGAGGCCCAAGTATTGGCCTACTTAGATGTGCCAACATCAGGGCCAGTGTATGCAACACTGAGGCCCATGAACAGGCACACCAAACCTACCACTGCCACCCCTAGGGCCCTAATACTGAACCATTTGGCATCCTAATCCCCATAAAAACTTCAGCACAGCCTCCACTAATAACTACACCCTAAGCTACTAAAGAAATCACAGATACCATTGATGTTGTTTACATTTTAAGAAATCATACAAAGACTATACTACTAGCATGCAGAATCAAAGCCAAAGTGTCCTAACCAACCAACACCATAGATACATTTTCAGGAAAAGTCCTCCTCTATAAAAGCAAGAAATTAAAGAAATGGAATAAAGCAACTGTTGTATAAGATGTATAGATATTAATGTAATAACACAGGAAAATGGAAAAGCACGGAAATATAATACCTCCAAAGAAACATAATAATTCTCCAGAAACATCCCAATCAAAAAGAAATTCATGAAATCCCAGAAAATTAAAATTATCAATTCTAAAGAAGCTCAGTGAGATATAAGAGAATTCTGAAAACAAAAAACAAAACAAAACAAAAATCAGGACCTGAATGAGAAATACACTAAAAAGATAGATATCATTAAAAAAGAACCAAACAGAAGTTCTGGAACTGAAGCATTCACTGAATGAAATATAAAATACATTTGATAGCTTCAACAATAGAGTAGATCAAGCAGAAGAAAGGTCTTTTGAAATAACACAAAGAAAAAAAAAGAAAAAAGGGAAAAAATGAGTGTAGCATTTGTGATATATTAGACATCATAAAACGACCAAATATCTGAATTACCAGAGTCCCAGTTGGCAAAGAGAGAATGAAAAGGTTAGAAAACCCATTTAATGAAATAACAGACAATTAAAAACTTCCCAAGCCTGGCAACATATTTCGACATCCAGATACAGGAGACTCTCAGATCCCCAGACAGATACAACACAAAATAGTCTTCACAGCACATTGCAGTCAAATTGTCTAAAGTCGAAGACAAAGAAATACTTCTAAAAAAACAAAAAGAGAAAAGTGTTTAGTCACCTATAATTTTAAAAAACCCCCATGAAACTAACAATGAATTTCTCTGCAGAAACCTTACTGGCCAGGAGAAAATGGGATGATGTATTCCAATGCTGAAGGAGAGAAAGAAAAAAAAAGAGGCCACTCAAGGATACCATATCAAACAAAATTATCCTTAAAAAATGAAGGAAAATGAAGAGAAAAATAGTCTTTCCAGGACAAACAAAAGCTGAGGGAATTCATCACCACCAGACAAGCCCTACAAGATACTCAAGGAAGTCCTTAAACTGGAAGCAAACTGACAACCATCTACCATGATAAAAATACACAAAAGTATAAAACTTAAGCACAAATGAGGAAGAGAAAGGTACAACTACAGAAAACCACCAAACCACAATGACAAGCAAGAAAAAAAAAAGGAGCAAAAAAATGTACAAAACAACCAAAAACAATTAACTATATGACAGGAATAAAATGTTATATATGAATAACCACCTAGAATACAAATGAATTAAACTCTTCACTTAATAGATATAGACTCACTGAATGGATTTTTAAAAAACATGACCCAACTATATGCTGTCTACAAGAAATGTACTTTACCTGTAAAGACACATATAGAATGAAAGTAAAGGGAATGGAAAAAGATAGTCTACTCAAATAGAAACTAAAAGAAAGCAAGAGGCTGTGCTAACATCAGATAAAACAGACCTTGGTCAAACAAAGTGAAAAAAACAAAGACTAGTAAGATCATGATATAATGATAAAGTAATTATTCCAGGAAGAGGATAAGAGGATATAACCGTTCTAAATATATCAATAAATGCACCTAACATTAGAGCACCCACATCCATAAATAAAATATTACTAGATATAAGGAGACAGAGACTCCAATACAATAGTGGGAGACTTCAATGCCCCACTCTCAGCATTAGATAAATAATCTAGACAGAAAATCAGTAAAGCAACATTGGATTTAAACTGGACTTTAGACCTAATGGACCTAACAGACATTTACAGAGATTGTTATCCAATAACTGCAGAACAGACATTATTCTCATCAGCACATAGAACATTATCCATTGATGGGCTATAGGTTAGGGCACAAAACAAGTTTTGGCAAATTTGGAAAAATAGAAATCATATATTTTCTCAGACCACAATGAAATAGAACTAGAAGTTGATACCAAGAGGAATGCTGAAAACTATAGATTCAGGGATATTAAACAACATGCTCCTGAACAAATACTGGGTCAATAAAAACAGTAGATGGAAATAAAAAAATTTCTTGAAATAAATGAAAATGGAAAAATAACATGCCAAGACATGTGGGATACAGCAAAAGCAGTACTAAGAGGGACATATATAACAATAAATGCCTACATTTAAAAAGTAAAAAGATTCTAAATAAACGATCTGACAACATACCTCAAGGAACTAGAAGAGCAAGAACAAACCAAACCTCAAATTAGCAGAAACGAAGAAATAATAAAGATAAGAGCAGAGCTAAACAACATAAAGGCTAAAAAAGCAATGCAAAGCATCAATGAAATAAAAAATTGGTTATTTGAAAAGATAAAATTGATAAACCACTAGCTAGACTAACTAGAAAAAGGAAGAGATATGACCCAAATTTTTAAAAAATGAAAAAGGAAACATTACAATTGATACCACAAAACTACAAAAGATCACAACAGACTATTATAAGTACCTATACACTAACAAATCGGAAAACTTAAGAGGAAATGGATAAATTCCTAGAAAAATACAACCTACCAAGATTGAATCAGGAAAAAATAGAAAACCTGAAAAGGCCAGTGACAAGAACTTAAAGCAGTAATTAAAATGTCTTCCAACAAAGAAAAGCCAGGCCTGGAGAGATTCACTGCTGAGTTCTACAGAACACATAAAGAAGAACTAATATCAATCCTCTTCAAACTATTCCAAGAAATTGAAGAGAAGCAAATTTTCTCTAACTCATCTCATGAAACCAGCATCACTATGATACTGAAACCAGACAAGGACATAACAAAAAAAGAAAACGGCAGGCCAATATCTTTGAAGAACACAGACATAAAATCTTCAACAAACTACTAACAAACCAAATTCAACAGCATACCAGACAATATTTGCAAACTATTCATCCAACAAGGGACTAATATCTAGAATATGCAAGAAACTCAATCAACAATAGAAAAACAAATAATCCCATTAAAACATGGGCAAAGGACATGAATAGACAATCCTCAAGAGATACAAATGACCAATGGGTATATGAAAAAAAAAAGTTCAACATCACTAATCAACAGGGAAATGAAAATCAAATAATATATAAACTCCATGATCAAGTGGAGTTTATACCAGTGATCCAAAGATTATTTAACATATGCAAATCAATCTGTGTGATACATCATATCAACAGAATGACAGGCGAAAACCATATGATCATTTCAATCGATGCAGAAAAAATATGACAAAATTCAACATCCCTTCATGATAAAAACTGTCAAGAAACTAGGCATAGAAGGAATATATCTTTAAATAATAAAGACCATACATGAAAATCCCATAGCTAACATCATACTGAATGAAAAAAGTTGAAAGCCTTTCCTTTACAAAATGAAACAAGGTAAGAATGCTGTTTCACCAGCCCTATTCAACATAGTATTGGAAGTCCCAGCCACAGCAGTCAAGAGATAAATAAAAGGCATACAAATTGAAAGTAAGGAAGTCAAATTGTCCCTCTCTGCAGATGACATAATCTTGTATTTAGAAAAACTAAGAGTCCACCAAAATGGGTACGAACCTACAGCTAGATAGAAGAAATAAGTTATAATACTAGATATTAGAGTGACTACAGTTAACAACAGTATATTATTATTTAAAAACAACTAGAAGAGGGGACTTAAAAATGTTACCAACACATAGAAATGATAAATCATCAAGATGATGATATCCTAGACATCCTGACTTGATCATTACACATTTTATGCATATAAAAATACTTACATGTACCCCATAAATATATTATGAATCAATAAAAGAAATATTTTAAAACCTTCCTTTCGTTTCATTTCCTATCATCTCCCCAGATATTAATTTTAGTTTAGCTTCTTTGTATTTTTTTTTCTCTTCCTGACATAGTCTGTTATTCAAGTTGCTTTTTTTTTGCTTTGATCTCTTAAAAAAAAAGTCAAATGCTGTCTTCTAATGCCTAATGATATTTGGCTGTATGCTTATATTTAAGAATAGGGCACTGAAAAGCTAATTGGGAGGCCAATAGAAGGGATGGGGCTTGTTGTTGACAGTTGTGGTCATTGAAGGATGATGCCACTGAGCTAAATCCTTGGGGAATTCTCAGGGAATCTTTAAGTCTTTCTTTCCTGGACTTCTTAAATTTGCCAGAGAAAACTCTTCTAGTCTCTTGCTTCAACTGTATATGCTGAGGACTAACAGAAGACTGAAGTCTCAACACTCAACAGGCAAAAATTCCATGTACCATCTCTGATTCAATCTAGGATTCACCTGTTAATATAGTCTGGGTGTGTGGACCGGCCCAAATCTCATATTGAAAAGTAATCCTCAGTGTTGGAGGTGGGGCCTGGTGGGAGGTGATGGAATCATGGGAGCAGGTTTCTCATGAATGATTTAGCACCATCCTCTTCAATGCATGGCATCTCCCACCTCTCTCTCTCTCTTGTTCCTGTTTTGGTCATGTGACATGCTTGCTCTCCTTTCACCTCAGCCATGATTGTAGATTTCCTGAGGCTTTCCCAGAAGCTGAGCAGATGCCAGCATCATGCTTCCTTTTCAGCCTGCAGATCTGTAAGCCAATTAAAGCTCTTTTCTTTATAAAATACTCAGCCTCAGGTATTTCTTTTCTTTTTAAAGATAAGGTCGCAACTTCCCAGGCTCAAATGATTCTCCCACCTATGCCTCCTGAGTAGCTGAGACTATAGGAACACGCCACCATGCCTAGCCAAATTTTTATAGAGATGGGGTTTTACCATATAACCTAGGCTAGTCTTGAACTCCTGAGTCACATGATCAACTGCCTAGGCTTCCTAAAGTACTGAGATTACAGGCGTGAGTCACTGTGTCTAGACTCATGTATTTCTTTATAGTAATGCAAGAATGACCTAACATACCTGCCTTCTGCCTTCTACAGTTCTGCAATATTCACAGTCCTGGCAACCATATTTTACCCTCTACAGAATATGTGCCTTTAGGCTTCTGCCAAGTAGGAGTGGCATTACTATATGATGGCCTAGCTGTATGATGAGGAGGGTGGGACCTTGAAAACCAACTACTTCTTAAATAGTTTGCAAAATCAATTCTCCTGCTTATAACCTCATTTTAACTCCTACTTCCAGAAGTCCCTAGTGTTTCCAATCTCTGAGTTGTATAAGATGTTGGTAAATAAATCAGTTTTTTTGGTCAGTTTTCCCCCACTACAAACTTACAATTGTGATTCCTCAGGTCTAAGTGAGTTAGCACTCATCCACCTGCCTTCCAGCTTCCAAATTTTATTACTTATCTCCTCTCTAATTTTCTTTGCCCTTGAAAGTTTATTTATTTAAAAACCTCTTCACATTTGGAAGGGCATTAGGAAAGACATGAGCTATCTGCATATCTTTGTATCTAACCAGAAGTCCTTTTTGCTTTTTTGCTATATTTTGAAAAGGAATGCAAAATCTATGAAGCAAGAAATCTAATTCTAAATTTAGATTGTAGCTGTCCCTTTCAAAACCTAGTTTTCTATAAGCTTCTTCTATCTATCAAAGCATAAGCCATTGAAAAAAATTTACAATCAACTAATCATTTCATCTCATGAAAATTTCCAATCAACTAATCATTTTATCTAAATAAAATCACTAACCTCACATGACAGATTTTACCATTAATAAAAATGAGCAAATGCTTTGCAATAATTTAGAATACTGCTAAATAATCTGCTAGATTCCAATACATCCACTCAAAATATTTTTCTTTAATTACTATGACTGAATCAAATTAATTTCTTTAGCCTATAATTAAGGTTTTTCTTTTCTGTGGAATATAAATTTTATTAGCTACTATCATAACTCACTGCTACATTTGAGATTATATGAACCACCTGGGTTCTTCAAAAGGGCGTTTTAGTTAACAACTCATTATGTTCTTGAGACAAAAACACATTTTTTATTTTGAGATGGCTTCCCACCTCCCAGGTTCAAGCAATTCTCCTGCCTCAGCCTCCCGAGTAGCTGGGACTACAGGGGTATGCCAATGTGCCCAGCTAATTTTTTTATTTTTAGTAGAGTCAGGGTTTCAGGTTTCACCATGTTGGCCAGAATGGTCTCAATCTCTTCACCTTGTGATCTGCCTTCCTTGGCCTCCCAAAGTGCTGGGATTACAGGAGTGAGCTACCACGCCTGGCAGAGACTAAAACACTTTTTAAATCAGATGCCTAGAGGATAAGAAAGCCTAGATTATTCACATGCCATTTTAATTTTGAACACAATGTTTATCTCAGCATACTAATTGAATTTCTAAAATATTTACTGGAGTTTCAAACAATGAACTATTTAAAACAATATAAAGAATTAAATGTGAAGTAGAGTTATTTTGTGCTCTTTCTATAGCAGTCAAGAAATGATTAGTGAAAAAGTAAAAACAATTCAGTTTATACACTTGATGTTGTTAAATAATTCATTTTTATCATAAGCTTATTTTGATCCTAATAATTAAAATTCACTCTGCATCAGTTGCTATGGCAGCATGACTTCACTGAACAATAAATTCCTCAACTACTGCTGTGAAGTCGCTGCTGGTCTAAAGTCTTTATTTTGGGACTAGAGAGTTAAATATATAATTTTCCAGTTCATAAATGTCTAATCAATACTTGGAATTGCTTTGCAAATGTATAGCAAGAGTTTTGCTCTCAGAGTCCTGAAGACGGAGACTTTTTATTTGGCTTTCATTTCCTATCCCTTTAATAAATGAAAACATTCTTGATAAGAACCATTTCAGCGGGGCTCACCTCAGGCAGATTGGCTACAACTATAAATAGTACAATCTGCCATCTGCCTTTCTATTCTTGTGCTGAATGCAGTGCTGGCATTGTGTTCACACTTCACTGGTGCCAGGCCTGATGCTGTATAGCCAGCAGCAACAGAAAATAATAGTGTAAGACAGAGATAATGAAGTGAAGAACAGAAATGGTACTACTATAATTAACTGCTGTTTTGATATTCACCACAATAAAGAATACACAATGGGGCTGAGAGACTAAAGCCACATTTTGCCTTAGCCTCATTAATGGGTTTGAAATCAAACCATTGTTAAAGGCCAGTGATTTTTACACCACTGATAATTAATTAAAATGTAAAGAACCTACACACAGTTAGCAATGTATGTTTGTCATGTTAGCAAGAGACTCAATAGACATACCATGTATTCTTTATTGTAATGGCATTTAATGAGGCATCTGTTTTTACAATCATGGATACTTTCCTGTTCTATTTTAGAGAGATAAGTGTGATGATTAATACTGAGTGTAAACTTGACTGGATTGAAGGATGCAAAGTATTGATACTGGGTTTGTCTGTGAGAGTGTTGCCAAACAAGATTAACATTTGAGTTAGTGGGCTGGGGAAGGCAGATCCCCCCTTAATTTGGTGGGCACAACTTAAGCAGCTGCCGGCAAATATAAAGCAGGCAGAAAAACATAAAAAGGAGAGACAGGCCCAGCCTCCCAGCCTACATCTTTCTCCTGAGCTGGATGCTTCCTGCCCTCAAACATCAGACTCCAAGGTCTTCTGTTTTTAGACTTGGACTGGCTCACCTTGCTCCTCAAGCTTGCAGACAGCCAGTTGTGGGACCTTGTGATCATGTAAGTTAATAATATTAACACACACACACACACACACATATATATATCCATACACACACACACATACACACACACACTTAAACATGGGAGTTTATACAAAAATACAAATAAAAAGTGTATATATATATGTCTCCTATTAGTTCTGTCCCTCTAGGGAACCCTGACTAATACAATAAGCTTTCTATAATACTTCCATAATCAGCGATGATAAAAAAGCAATCATGGACCATTCCCCATGCTCTTAGTTCTGAGACCTCAAGCAAATTTTAATTCCTACACAGCTCCCATCATTCCTCTTGGGATCTTTTAAATCCTCAGCTACAGTAAAACACAGACATTTTCTAGTCTTGCTGTTATATACATCTGACCAATTTTAAATAGAGAGTGGCTATCAAGGTAGTCATGTGTACATTTGAATTGAAGAAGGCTACTGCCATATTGCATATTCCTCTAACAGTAATCACTGAAGCCATTAGCTTATTTACACAACTAACAGCCAACTCCAGAAGGTACCATTCATCCCTGAAGGAAGTGCCATTCACAATGTGAATGGTATCTCCACAACATGGCTACACTAAAGTATATTTAATGCCCAAGAGGAGATGAATACAGAATACAATCTGCCTTCCAACCACAGGTTCTATATCTGCAAATTCAATCAGCCAGTAATTTAAAATATTCAGGAAAAAAATAACAATAGAGTAATAAAAAATACAAATAAAAATACACTATAATAACTACTTAAATAGTATCCACAATGTATTATGTATTATAAGCAATCTAGAGATTATTTAAAGTATACAGGAGGATATGTGTAGGTTACATGCTAATACTATACCATTTAATATAAGAGACTTGAGCATCCTGGAGGTTGGTGTCTGGGGGGTGTCCTAAAACCAATCCCCCACAGATTCAGAGGGAGGCTGTATAAAAATAGTTCAATCCTGTGACCGTCAACCCTGGTCACACATCAGAAACACCTGGGCAGTAATTTAAACATGCTCTTGCCTGGACCTTGTCCCAGACAAGTTAAATCAGAATCTTAGTTGATCAGAATCTCAGGTCCTGGCATTGTTTTTTGTTTTTTTTTTGTTTTTATTTTATTATTATTTTTTTGAGACGGAGTTTCACTCATGTTACCCAGGCTGGAGTGCAATGGCGCGATCTCGGCTCACCGCAACCTCCGCCTCCTGGGTTCAAGCAATTCTCCTGCCTCAGGCTCCTGAGTAGCTGGGATTACAGGCACGCACCACCATGCCCAGCTAATTTTTTGTATTTTTAGTAGAGACAGGGTTTCACCATGTTGACCAGGATGGTCTTGATCTCTTGACCTCGTGATCCACCCGCCTCGGCCTCCCAAAGTGCTGGGATTACAGGCTTGAGCCACCGCGCCCGGCCGGTTTTCGTTTTTTAAAGCGCATTTTTGTTTGCTTTTAACTTCCCCCAGGCGATTTTAATATACATCCTGGGTTGAAAACCACTGATCTAATGACAGCAATTCTGATCCAATTCTTTCAAGACAAAGACAAATGATTTAAACCTGTATCCATTGACACCACAAAATATCTTATCTAAAACTAGGTATAGCTTTAACATTTTAAAAAAATTTAGTAATATGCTTAACTGCTAAACTCTAACAAACATATATAAAGAACAATGTCAATGCAAATATAAAGAACTATGTCAATGCAAAATAACATCCAAAACAATGTCAACAGTGTAAAGGTATAAAATAAAAAGAAGGAATTTCAATGTGATATGTTAAAGACAAACATTCCTCAGGAGTGGAACACATTGCTTCATGAAAGAAACTGATTTACTGAGTTGAATGGTGTACATCTGGCAAAATCTACTATAATCAAATAGCACTTACATTCAATAGGTATAGTTGATTTTTCACCTCATAATAAGGAAGGGAGAAATTTAACAGGTACAGCTCTGACTTCTACAATGCATTTCCACAGAATCTACTTCTATGGATACAGGCATTTTTAAAATTTCTCTTTCTAGAAGTTATATCAATACCCCCCTAGAACTGCAGTGATGTAATTTATTGACTCCAGATCTATAATGTTTTATTACTGGTCTAGTCCCTTTCCAGAGAGACCTTTGGCTCTCTTAAAGACGGAGGCTTTTAACAAAAAATTTTCAGAGATATAAAAATATTGCAAAAGATGTGTTTCTCTCAGATTATGTACTCAAAATGATTTAAACAAATCCTTTTAAATTTTTCCATAAAAAACTTATGTAATACTTCCCATGAATGTATAACTCATCAGTGTCATAAAAACATATTTAATAACACATGATTATTACATTGCATCCACATATCTCATTAATGATAATAATCTTATACCTTACTGAAATATTATTCATGTCTGTATCTGAGCCTTTCCCCTTAGTGAAATTTTAGGGACTTTCTAACAAGTTTTTCTTTGGAATAATTCATTAGCTCCACATTTTAAAAGAATTGTGTGCTAACACTTGAATACAGGACTATATTAACATATGTTTTAAAGTACCAATAATTTCTTTTTTCTTTTCTTTTCACTTTTTTTGGGAGGGGGGGAATGGAGTCTCGCTCTGTCACCAAGGCTGGAGTACAGTGATGCAATCTCGACTCACTGCAACCTCTGCCTCCCAGGCTCAAGCTATTCTCCTGCATTAGCCTTCCAACACCAATAATTTTTTTTAAATCACTGTTCAAATCCACGGGTTCAAGTCTCAGCTCTGCCACTTAACTAGGACTAGTTATTAAACCTCGGTAAGCCAGTCTCCTCATTTATAAAGTGAAAGTAATTATAAAAAACCTGTTTTGAGGATTAAATGAGAAAATGCATACAGTTATGTATCACAGTGCTTGGCACACAGTGTGTACTCAGTAAATATTATCTACTATACTTATCTATTGAGTCTTGATAACTCTAAATTTGTCCTTTACATTCAAGTAGTAGTCACTGATTCAAGAATGTTCTTCCAATTAATATTGAAAAATATAGGGCCAGCCATGGTGGCTCACACCTGTAATACCAGCACATTGGGAGGCCAAGGAGAGAGGATCATTTGAAGCCATGAGTTCAAGACCAGCCTAGGCAACATAGGGAGACCCCGTCTCTATAAAAAATACAATAATTAGTCATATTTTTGTATTTTTTGGTGAGAATTGTAGTAAAGGCATAACTCTGGAAATTACATGTATAGGTGTATTTGGCATGTGCCTATAGTCCCAGCTACTCAGGAAGCAGAGGTAGGAGAATCACTTGAGCCTAGGAGGTCGAGGCCACAGTGAGCTGTAATTGCACCACCTCACTTCAGTCTGGATGACACAGCGAGACCCTGTCTCAAAGTGTGTGTGTGTGTGTGTGTGTGTGTGTGTGTGTGTGTGTGTGTGTGTATGTGTATACAGCTTCAGTTTTTATCTCTTGACTCTCATAATAATCTGTATTGTTAACAAACAAAAGTTCTTAAATTTATTTTGCATTTGAATATTTGGAAGTGATTTTCCAGGAACTATCATTATCATTATTATTGTTTTTCAGACTCTTCTATTAGAAGCTTGACTCCTTTTTTTGACTAACAAAGGTTTAGCAGGTACTTAAGAAATGTCTCCAAGTGATCTGTTACAAATATTATAGTAGAACCCGAATTAAGATAGAGTACTCATTCTACCATTTTTATTTTAAAAATAAAAATAATTTCCAGAGGTACGCCTTTACCACCATTATCAGTAATAAGAAGGGCTATTTCTATTTATATTAACCCTTATCTACCAAGTACGGGTCAGTCAATATGCACAGAGCACTTCAGTACAAAGCATCTAGTCATGGTGGGTTACTCCAGATTTTTTAAATACCATCACTGATCTTAAGGAACTTGTAATTCAATGAAACATGTAGGTATGGTTGCAACAATAACAAACATAGAAAGTAACTAAACAGGTAGGTGTATTAAGGTCTGTATGTGGAAACTGACCAATTTGCAAATGTAACAAATCAGCCTTCAAACTACAGTATAATACTTAAGATCTCTCAAAACTTATTTGACTTATTACTTCAAACTACAGATAAGCTAGAATATCGAGACTCCTGCCAAGTGGGAACAAGCCCTATTGGAGGAATTTCTCTGAATAAATTATACTTGAGTGTGTGTGCATGGACAAACACAGAGACACACATTTTCAAAGCTGTAATAGCTCAAGGCCTTTCTAATTGATTTTGAGATTTTATCTAATCTTATTACAGGAGCAGATAGTTTTACTTTCCAAAGATAGCGGATATTTTGAATGAATTAGAGTTGTTCTTAATACTTGTCCATTTTCCTAGATTATCTGTAATTATAGTAACTACTTCATAGGATACAATATTTCAGCTAAATTCAAAGATCTGTTGTACAACCTGGTGACATATTATAAGTAAATAACGTATTGAAAATTACTAAAATAATTGTTTTAATCTGCAAAAAAATATATTCTCACTAAATTATTTGATATTGGAAAACAATTACTTTTCCATAAAAAATGTTATATTAACATATAATGCGATTAATAGTGTTATTTTATTTTATTTTATTTTTTTGAGATGGAGTCTTGCTCTTTCACCAGGCTGGAGTGTAGTGGCACGATTTGGCTCACTGCAACCTCCGTCTCCTGGATTCAAGAGATTCCCCTGCCTCAGCCTTCTGAGTAGCTGGGACTTCAGGTGAGTGCCACCATACCTGGCTAATTTTTTTGTATTTTAGTAGGCATGGGTTTCATCATGGCCAGGATGGTCTCTATCTCCTGACCTCATGATCCGCCTGCCGTGGCCTCCCAAAGTGCTGGGATTACAGGCATGAGCCACTGTGCCCGGCCAATAATGTTATTTTAAATGAGGTAAAAATACTTTTTAAATTTCTCAGGTTTGATTTCTAATATGGAAAATATCAAAAGACAAAACCCAGATAAACAAAAAGTATTAGGCTCCTCAATAATTTTTAAGCATATAAAGCAGGTCTGAGACTAAAATGTTTCAGAAGTACTGTAATAGACATATGAATTAGATTCCCAGGGCCCAGCCCGCAAATTTGGATCCAATTAAAAGCCTGTCAGAAAGAATTGTGATTAAAAAGAGTGTAGTGTGATTGAATATGTTGTGTGAAAACAAAGAAGGAAAATCATCTTTATCTCGAAACCAAGGTTAGCTAAGATAAAAGGACCAGGAAAAGCAAATATTTGCTGAGGGAAAACTCCAGAGTGAAACTGAGGCTCCTGGGACTATAATTTTGGCTTCAATGTTCTCATGCATCTACTTAGCAAATGGTAAATGGCAGTGCAACGTTTAAACAAGTACATATGTTTAATTCATTATAAAAGTTTGCCGTAAGTTATAACTTACAGCAAATAACCCTCCTCTATCTCATGGTCTTTAACTGCTACATAACTCATTCAGGTCAAGCTTCTTGAGGAACTGGTCTATGGCTGCTGTTCCACTTCTCCATTTCTTGTCTCCTTAAAGTCTGGCTTCTAACACACTCTCCTTACCTAAATTTTTTAAGGTGGCAAATGAATCCTACCAACACAAAGATCCCTCCCTGACTGGTTTTTTGTTTGTTTGTTTGTTTGTTTGTTTTGGGCTTAAAATATAATGAATGCTTCATGATTTCAAAATCCAATATCACAAAGCAGCCCATGATTCCACTGTTGCTCAATAGTCATCTTTCCAGAGCAATGTTTTATCTAATAATTATAATTATTCCTAAGTAGCCATATACTTATACTGCCATTTCTTGATTTATTAATTTCAGATTTTGCCTTTAGGTTCCTGCTCTGATAGCTGAACCTTCGTCTTTAAAAGAACAGCAGCATTTAGTGCTATCACTTTTTAGTGATAGCATTTAGAAGGATCACTTCATGGTTCCCCTCCTATTTTGACTTTTGTGATACTATGTATCATTCCAAAATAATCACAATTTTTAGTTAGGCTTTACAATTTTTCACATGAAGTGTGCTTCAAATGTATTCCCTGTTAGTTATAGACCTAACAAACATGTTATTTGTACTATCCATTTTAAAGAATTTTATCTGAATAAAACTATTTTAGATAACGTTAGCATAACATTAAGAGAAATTCCAAATCAAAAGAGATAAACTGTGAAAAATGTTAAGTTGGAAAAGCATTTGTTACATTAGTCAAAATATGTCAGTAATATGGTATAGCCTATAATAATGATTTAGTCTAGAAAAGTGGCAAATGACAACAGCTACCAGGCTCAAATTTTATTTATTTTTGGGAGGATAGGGTCTTGCTCTGTTGGCTAGGCTGTAATGCAGTGGTGAGATTATGGCTCACTGCAGCCTCAACCTCCTGGGCTCAAGTGATGCTTCCACCTCAGCCTCTGGAGTAACTGAGACTACAGCCATGTATCACCAAGCCTGGCTAATTTTTTTTTTAATTTTAATTTTTGTAAAGATAGGGTCTCACTATGTTGCCCCAGCTGTCTCAAACTCCTAGCCTCAAGTGTTCCTCCTGCCTCAGCCTCCCAAAGTGCTGGGATTACAAGTGTGAGCCACTGCATCTGGCCTCAAAGTTTATTTTTTTAGGTAGTAAATGGTCCATTAAATGACAGACATTATATTTCAAGCCAAATAAAAGTAAATAACACTTAAAATTACACTGATAAATATTACTGAGTGATGCTATAGAATCAACATTTGAAAAGCACTTAATGAAAAAAATACAAGTACTTACTAGATGCTATATGTACCTTATAGGAATGATTAAATTGGAATAAAAGCATCATTTGGCTATAATATTAACAACTGTCATAAAGTATTTCCTTAAGGCATATGTGAGACCTTCTAGCATAATGGTGCTATCACAGAAACTTACTCTCAGAGAGAACTGCAGCTACCAGAGAGGCTTAATTTCATTGCATTACAGCTCTATAGATAAAGAACGTAAGCAAGAGCTAGAAAATGTGTCTGTGTATCTCTTTATTTAAAACATATCTTGAATAACACATATATTTTATATACGTACATGTTTAAATCATTATTCTTTTCAGAGAAGAATAACCTAGGCTAAAGCAATGTCTTCAGCCTTTTAGGCTTCAGAAAAGTATACATTTAACACCCTTGTCATAGAAGCCTCCCCCAGTTCACCAGGTGAGCCATATAAATCCCGATAATGAAAATTCTGATTTACCTGGCTACCCTATTCTGAATGTTTGACCTGCTATCCATGTGAAAATTTAAAGAAGAGAAAGAGTGGAGGTTTACAGTGTGGTCATTATGCTTTGAAACATGTCTTTTCATATATGGCAGGATGATAAATTTCAGTTGTCCCCTTCACTTTGAAGATGGTATTGTGATAGCATAACATGTAAATTTTAGTATGGTCTTAAGCACTGATTTCTTATGTACATACTTATTTTTCTTATGTTCCTATTGTAAAGTAAAACAAGCTAAAACACTTGCCACCATACATTTCAGACATTATTTAGGTGTTAATTGGAAAATATATAACAAGAATCATGGTTGCTGGAAGCCAGTGAGTAGAAGGTATAATAGTGGCAATATTCCCACCACTACAGTCCCCGAGAATAATGTCAGTTATTAGGTATCACCATGAATAGAATACTTCACTAGAAATGTTGTGTCCTAGATGGTAAGTCTCATATTCTCATAAGCATCCTTGTGTTGTGCATAAATAAAATGAAGAAACTCTTCATTTTTCCTAACTAGTTAGAAATAAGATCAGTTTATTATTCATTAAAAATCATCTAGTTGAGACAATGGATATGTTAATTACCCTGACCGCTATATATTTTGTGTATCAAAACATCATTATGTACCCCCATGAAGATGTACAATTATACTTTGTCAAGTAAAATCTTAAGTAAAAGATTGGGGAAAAAAATCATCTGAAACACTTTACAATATGTAAGGAAATCATATGTTATTGAAAAGCCCACCAGGAGAGAATTGGTTTCAACCAGGGGCTAGATGGATGGAGAATCAGAAAATTAAATCAAATGAAAGAAGCATGCTCAGTATGCCTACAATTATTCCAGTAGTCATGAAATAAACATGAAATTTTAATTTCTCTTAGGTAGAAACTATGGTTTAATTTATTGTAGTTCCTTGCGTTCTAAATTTGTGCTTCTTAGAGTAAGCTTATTCAATTATAAACATTTAGCATCTCATATAAGCCTCTTAGATTCTTATAACCAAAGAAAATTGCATATTTATCAGCACCTATGTTTCACTGAAAACATGTATCTCTGCATAAGTGTTTGGTTGGTAAAGAAACAGTTCCCATCCTTCTTAATCTGTAGCTTTGTGTACCTTATAAACACATTTATTTCTTGACTTCATGCTTAAAATCTAAGCTGTCCTTTACCTATCACATTTTTCCACATAACTGAAGCTATGTAGTTGCCTTTTAAAGGTGTTTCAAACATCTATTCACACCTGAAAATACTTTATCAGGTTATGAATCTGAAGGTTCCATCTCAGGTCTTGATTCCTTAAGAAACATAACTAGTAGTTAAACCTTCAAAGTTTTGATACCACATTTTCATCATTATTCTGCTTCTTACCTAAAGTTTTGGTCATTTATTAAGAAAATGAATGTGGATACAAAATAATGGGGATAGCTTTATTGTGGCCTGACAACCAAATTAGTTTGCCTTAAAAATCAACTAGTTTATAAATTAGAATCTTAGGATAAATGGTCTATTTAGCTGTACATCTGTAATCAATACAGGACTCTCTTACTAAATTTCTTTGTTACATGCAACCAAAAACATGGTATTGTTGTTCCCTTGAAAGCAGGATGTTTCTTCCTTCAGCACATATTTGGGTTGTGGGATACCTGACCTTTGAGTGGTGTTTTGTTTATTTGTCGTGTGTGAATGACAAAGCAAAACTGAGTGAAGCCTTTTCAAAATGAAACAGGTCTCTAAACCAAGTCCCTCTATTCAAGTTGCCTTTCTAACTTTTTTGTGCTGTCTCAGTAAAGTGTCATTATATTAGAAGTAATAAAATTCACTTAAGTTGGCTTAAACAAGAATAACTTACTGAGAAGATACAGGACTCCTAATCAGAACCCAAAGTCAGGAAGGAATAGGTATCATGAAATATATCTTCCAATTCCTTCTTCTATCCATTTACTTACGTATTCATTCAGCAAATATTTACTGAGTACCTGCTATGTGTGACATATGGCTTTTACTTGCTAAGGATAAAACAGTAAACAAAGGAGATTAAAAGAAAATCATTGCCCTCACGAAGCTTACATATTATGAAAAGACATATGGATGAAAAATAACGTAACATATCTGAGGGGGAAAAATCCATTCCATTTTTCTAGAATATGACATGTGTGTAAGAGGAGCCTAAAGAGCTAAACTGGGACAGCCTTGCAAATAAGTCTAAAAATTCTGGTCTTAGATTAAGAGGCAGTGAAGGTTCAGTGGAAGTTTTTAAACAGACTAATGGCATTATCAGTCCAGTTTTTAAGAAAACAAATCTATGAAAGTGGGTAGAATGGACTGGTGAAGCAGCACGCAAAGATCGAGGGCAGCTGCTATATTCCTGGTAAGAGGATATGTGGGCCTCAAACTCAGCAAGGGCAGTGAGAACAGAATGGAGATAAATTTGATGATGTTACATAAGTAGAACGGACATGACTTTAGCTGGATGTGTAAAATGCTGCAAGTTATCAAAAGTGACTGATGGTGTCACGAACTCAGATAGTGCAGGTTGTGTGAAGAGAAGGTGGGATGATTAGATGAAATAGAAAATGACTCTTGACTTTGAAGTCATTCAGTTTAAGATGTCATTATATTTCAAATCTAGAAATCCAGGCAACAGCTGGAAATACAATTTTGGAGTCCAGGAAACTTGACCAGGAATATATGTTTAGAAATCATTGTATAAAGTGTAGTTGTAGGAATAAAGGATTACCAAAGCATAGATTATAGGGGAAAAAATGAGGCTGAGACAACTCATTGAAAGATGCCTGTATTTAAGATTTAGGAGGAAAAAGGGCAATAAATGGTTTGTCAGAGAGTTAAGAAGAACATTAAAATCCAGCAATCTTGATTTATGTTACTATAATAAATTCTTGTACATTACCTGAGGAAGAAGGAAGAAAGAAGAGGAGGAAGGAATTAGGAGATTATGTATATAAATATACATAAAGTTGACATAAGACAAAAGAGAAGAAAAATGAATGTTTCTTAATTTATAAGCTGTTATGTTACTAGACAGCATGCATTTCCCTTCTGCAAGGATATAGAATAGGTATTACAACTTATCTCACTCAGTAGTACTCAATGGGCTACTCGATTATTATAGAGATTTCTAGGCTAGCGTTCACTATTTTGAATGTAAGGCATTAAACTTAAATAAAGAAAGGTTATCTAAGCAAAAGGTTTTCATCATTATTCTTCAGGTCTTAATTACCTTACTCCAACATTGAGACTAGCTATTTTTACTCAGAGATATTCTAGCCAAAGATACTCTAATTACCTTGCGCTGAATAGACTCTTCTCATTCCTAAATAGTGCACTGAACATTTAAAAATTTGCCAGTAGTTTTTAAAAGACGGTATAATACTATACCACCACAAATTAATTAAATGTAAAATGCAGGTGTGCTGGTTTCTTTTTCATTTCTAGCTAAATGAACACAACAGGACTTGCTTATTACATAGAAATAATAAAATAGGCATCGTTTGTATATCAGAGACACAGATCACTAGTCATACAATGTTTTTAATATCATTATTTCCAGGCTGAGAAGAAAATAAGTTTACAAATAAAAATATGTGGCACTTGTTCAGAAAGGACAATCATTTCCCTGAGATATCCCTGATCTAGATGTGTTTCACAAACATAATACTATAAATAATTTTTCTAAGGAATTATGCTACAACAATTTCTCCAGCACTTCCAGGAGAAAACATCTCTTTCAAATAGAGAACTGGTCAGAATACACAACTGCAAATGACATACCAATTCATCAAATGTCATCATATCTCAGCCACTTTTTCTCTGGCTATGGTACTATTTAACTAAAAAGCAATCAAGAGTTTTCCAAAAAGAACATGGCAGAAATAACTGAAAACTATATTGATAAGTAAGAAAATAATCCTGACATTTAATAACAAAGAAAATTGCATAACTGTATTATTCAGAGAAAAAGCAGAGAGGAGGCTGCAGAACAGCAAAGATTACTGCTTGTTCCTTCCTCTGGAAGCTTCTTCCTAGAGGGTACCTGCCAGATGCCAGCCGGAACTCTCCTGTATGAGGTGTCTGCTGACCCCTGCTGGAAGGTATTCCCCCAGTTAGGAGACATGGGGGTCAGGGGCCCACTTGAGGAGGCAGTCAGTCCCTTAGCAGAGCTTGAATGCTGTGCTGGGAGGTCTGCTGCTCCCTTTAGACCTGGCAGGCAAAAACGTTTAAGTTTGTTGAACCTGTGCCCACAGCTGCCCTTTCCCCAAGGTGCTCTGTCTCAGGGAGATGGGAGTTTTATCTATAAGCCCCTGAATGGGGCTGCTGCCTTTCTTTCAGAGGCCGTCTGGCTACAGCGGTTTTGCAGAGCTGTGGTGGGCTCTGCCCACTTTGAACTTCCCAGAGGCTTTGTTTACACTGTGAGGGAAAAACTGCCTACTCAAGCCTGGCCAATGTGGTGAAATCCTGTCTCTACTAAAATACAAAATTAGCCAGGCATGGTGGTGCACACCTGTAATCCCAGCTACTTGGGAAGCTGAGGCAGGAGAATTGCTTGAACCCAGGGGGCAGAGGCTGCAGTAAGCTGAGATCATGCCATTGTACTCTAGCCTAGATGACAAGATAGAAACCCCATCTAAGAAAGAATGGAAGGAAAGAAAGAAAGAGGAAGGGAGGGAGGGAGGGAGGGAGGGAGGAAAGAAGGAAGGAAGGAAGGAAGGAAGGAAGGAAGGAAGGAAGGAAGGAAGGAAGGAAGGAAGCTGCCACAAGTAATTTATACTGGGCAAATCACTTCACTACTCTGAACATACTTTGCTTACTTATAAAATAAGAGGTTTGGACTAAACGATCCCAAAACTCCCTTCAGCTCTAAAAGTTTATGATTACATAACTGTGATTCTAAACAGTTTAGAAGTTATTAGGGTCTGAAATTGACATTATTATAATATATAAACTTAAAAAAGAGTCTTAGAAACAGAGATTAACAACAGAGAGAGAAAGATATGAAACTGACATGAGGTATGTTTCAGGTTTGATTTTATTTCCTCACACTAAACAACACTAGAACCATTGTCAGCTCTACAACTAGCAACAACTACCATTTACTAACTCAACAAGCACTGGGTACTGTGCTAAACATTTTATTTCATCTTCACAATAATTCAATGAGATAATTGCTATAATTATTCCCATTTTATAACCAAGAAAACTGAGGCTGGGAATGGTAAGCCCAAGGTAAGATTGCTTAAAATGGATGAAGCTCTGACTCAAGCCAATGTGTGCCTGATGCTCAAACCCACCACCAAGAATCCATGTTTCTAGAAATCTAAACTTTCTAATTCTATATAAAATAACCTCAACACTTGTAAACATCAAATTGAAATAAAACAAAAAAGTAAAAGCAATAATTCACATTTTGTTGTTTTCTATGCCAAAATATACCTGTAGTTTTCCCAAATGTTCTAACTCATATCAACAGTATACACTAATTTGAAAATCTTTGATGATTACAATCATCTTTCTACTATGCTATTACTTTTAAAATTAATCCACATAAAATAATCGGGTGTTTTTAACTTGAATTTCTAAGTTCTGTAAAAGATTTCATCAAGAATATATAAACTGTAAGAATATATGAACTCTAAGCCACTCCCCATATCATAATGCATTATATGTGGCAGCAATTTTGCATAAAGAAACTCATTTTTAGTTTCTTCTCCAGTTCTACTGGATCTGCTTATTATGATATTTTGGGCTTTTGTAAGATTGAAAAAAATAAGAGGGTAAATAATTACAACTTGTTAATAACTAGAAAACCTATTCTACTTATTAAACTAATTAATTCCTAATGTTATCCGAAAGGAATTTCGACTACAAACAAAAATTCTCTACTGCAGTATAGGCCACAGCATATCACCAACTAATATCAGCTACAAGACTATTCTTCTGGAAGGAAAGACTTCTTGAATCGATGAAACGCAAAGAAACCAAAGAAAATAATATCAAATTTATTTCATAACATATCAAAGAGTCAATTATTGGCTTTTATGAGGAGAAAGTGATGCTAAAAAGTCACAAAGTTGTGTTTTAGGCGGGCATAGTGGCTTACACCTATAAGCCTAGTACTTTGAGAGGCCGAAGCAGGTGGATCACTTGAGGTCAGGAGTTCACGACCAGCCTAGCCAATATGGTGAAACCCCAACTTTACCAAAAATACAAAAAAAAAAAATGTTGCTGGGTGTGGTGACACACACCTGTAATCCCAGCTACTCAGGAGGCTGAGGCAGGAGAATTGTCTGAACCCAGGAGGCAGAGGTTGAAGTGAGCTGAGATTGCATGCAACTGCACTCCAGCCTGGGCAACAATGTGAAGCTCTGTCTCATAATAATAATAATAATTAAATTAAATTAAAAAGTTTATTTCAGTTTAAATATGTATTTCCCATACCCATAAGTTCAATAGACCTGGTTTTTTGAAGTCGCACAGTAATAATGACAAATCATTAAAATGAAGATTGTAAAACAAATTTGAATTCAATAAGAACTTTTTATTAACTAGCATTCCTAAGGAAGATGTGAATATTACATATATAATCACATGATTAATATTTATGAAAGTATATGCATATTTCTGTAAATCTATATAGTTAGGTTTACATATACATTCATATATTACTTAACTCTTTCTTTGCTGAATGATTATACTCTTCTCAATTATCACATTTCAAATCTAAACAAAAAATAAAAATCAATAAGTTCAAAGCTAAAAGAAACTTAAAAGCCTAAATGATATCTTTTCCAAGCATAATTTAGAACTTTAAAAATGTGAAATAAAAAAAATAAAACTTGTTTAAAATAAGCTTCTAAGGTAATGCACTTTCAGGGATTTTATCTTTCCTTTTGGGAGACATTACAGTGATCACCCTATAGATAAGACCGCTAAGATAAAATTAGTCAGTAAAATTAATTTGAAGACAGTCACTGTCAGAGCTACTACTACTGTAACATGTAACTCCCTGACATTAATAGAGATACTCAACAACAGATGAAGTAGCTAATCAGTTTTTTCAGTTAAGCAAATCAATAACCAACCTACACAGGGTTCTTAGAATCTCTTGTTTAAATGACAAGGTCACGGCTCTTTGTAAGCAGTCTTTGTTGGACTGAGAGAGAGAAAATAAAAAGAGCAAGGGAAACTGCAAGAAGCTGCCAATGACAAAAGGGCAAAGAGTGGGAGGGGAAGAGGAGCATTAAGAACAGGCTCAGAGAATCAGTGTGCCAGAAAGACCTCAGGTAACAAAAGGAGGGAAATAGAACTCATGCAACAGAGAAGGAACAGAAAACCAAATGGGACAAGAGGGTGGGGGAGCAGGAACATGGGAAGACAGAATTTACACAAACATAGTAAGGTTTTGAAGGACAGGGCTGAAAGCAAAAATGCAGTGGAATGCAATATAGCTTCCTTATTTAAGAGAATGAACTTCAAAGCATACATGGAAGTTACTTAATTTCCTTGTGCAGTTTCCTCATATTCAGTCCACTGATCCTCACAAAATATTACAAATGGACATAGTGCTGGAAACATAATAAACAGTCACAAATGTTAGCTATTACTATACTTGGTAAAAGGAAAAGAGACCATATTTAAGTTATTGTGATATGGTAAATATATGATGGAATATTTCAGTAAGGATAGCTACAGGTAGGCAAGGCGTGGTGGCTCAAGCCTGTAATCCCAGCACTTTGGGAGGCCGAGGCGGGTGGATCACGAGGTCAAGAGATCGAGACCATCCTGGTCAACATGGTGAAACCCTGTCTCTA
>NW_016107377.1:2514511-2532700 GCF_001604975.1 Cebus imitator
AGATGGAGTCTTGCTCTGTTGTGCAGGATGGAGTGCAGTGGTATGATTTCAGCTCACTGCAACTTCCACCTCCCGGCTTCAAGTGATTCTCCTGCCTCAGCCTCCTGAGTAGCTGGGACTACTACAAGCACGTGCCACCACGTGCAGCTAATTTTTTTGTATTTTAGTTGAGACAGGGTTTCACCATGTTGCCCAGGCTGTTCTCGAACTCCTGAACTCGGGCAATCTACCTGCCTCAGCCTCCCGAAGTGCTAGGATTACAGGCGTGAACCACCACGCCCAGCCCTACTACTACAATTTTTGAAGACAGGCAGTACAATAAAATATAAATAGAAACGATAAAAAGTTAGCTACCTGGGGAATGAAGTTAACATGCAGAGTTTTAAATCAGTTTTCTTTTTGCTTGTTTATACAAACAGTGTGAGGTTGTTATGGCTTAAAATAAAGGGTTATATTACTTGCAAGTCTCATGGTAACCTCAATTCAGAAAATATACAATGGATATAGAAAAAATAAAAAGCAAGAAATTAAATCATACCAGCAAAGAAAATCACCTTAACTAAAAGGAAGATAGGAAGGAAGGAAGGAAAGAGGGATGAGAAGACCACAAAACAACCAAAAACAAATAAACAGGCAGTAGTAAGTCCTTAATTATCAATAATAACATTGAATGTAAATGAACTAAACTCTCCAATAAAAAAGACACAAAGTGGCTGAATGGATAAAGAAATAAGACCCAGTGATCTGTTGCCTACAAAAGAAACACTTCACTTAAAAAGACATACATAGCCTAAAATTAAAGGAATGGAAAAAGATATTCCATGCCAACAGAAACCAAAAAAGAGCAGTAGTTATAGTTCTAATAGACACAATAGGCTTCAAGACAAAACTATAAGATGAGACAAAGAAGGTTACTACATAATGATAAAGTGGTCAGTTCCTCAAAAGGATGTAACAATTGTAAATATCTATGCACCCAACACTAGAAAACCCAGATATATAAAGCAAATATATTAGAGCTAAAGAGAAAGATAAACCCCAATAGAATAATAGCTGGAGATTTCAATACCCCACTCTCAGCATTAGACAGATCTTCCAGTCAGAAAATCAACAAAGAAACATCAAACTTAATCTCACTACAGACCAAATGGATCTACTACATATTTACAGAACATTTCATGTAACAGTTGAAGAATATACATTCTTTTCCTCAGCACATAGATCATTTTCAAGAATAGACCATATGTTATGTCACAAAATAAGTCTTAAAACATTAAAAAGAACTGAAGAGATATCAAATGTCTAACCACAATGGACTGAAGCCACAAATTAATAACAAGGAATTCTGGATACTATATAAATACATGGAAATTAAACAATATGTTCCTGAATCACCAGTGGGTCACAATGAGGAAATAAAGAAGGAAATTGAAAAATATCTTGTAAAAAAAGATAATAAAAACATAACATAGCAAAACCTATGGGATACAGTACTAAGAAGAAAGTTTATAGATAAGGGCTTACATCAAAGAAGAAGAAAAACTTCATATAAACAACCGAACAATATATCTTAAAAAATTAGGAAACCAAGAGTAAACCAAACACAAAATTAGTAGAAGAAAAAAAGTAACAAAGATCAGAGCAGAAATAAATGAAACTGAAATGAAGAAAACAATATAAAAGATCAATGAAACAAAAAGTGGGTTTATAAAAAAAAAAAACAAAAACGACAAACAATACTAACAAAAATAAAAAAAAAAGGAAAAAAAAACAAATAAATGAAATCGGAAGTGAAAAAGGAGACATTGCAACTGATACTGCAGATGTTCAAAGGATCAAAAGTGGCTACTGTGAGCAAACACATGTCAATAAATTAGGGAATCTGGAAGAAATGTATAAATTCCTAGACATATACAACCTACCAAGAGTTAATGAGGAGGAAATGAAAAACCTGAAGAGACCAATAACAAGAAACAATATCAAAGTTGTAATAAAATGTTTCCCAGGTTTCCCAGGACCTGATGGCTTCACTGCTGATTTCTACCAAACATTTAAAGAAGAAATAATACCAATCTGAATTAAACTATTTAGAAAAATAAAAGAGGAAGGAACACTTACAAACTCATTCTATAAGGCCAGTATTACCCTTATACCAAAACCAGGCAAAGACATATCAAAAAAAGAAAACTACAGGCCAGTATCACTGATGAATATTTATGCAAAAATCTTCATTAAAGTACTAGCAGACCAAATTCAACAACACATTAGAAAGATCATTCATCATGGTCAAGTAGGATCTATCCCTGGAATGCAAGGATAATTCAACATATGCAAATCAATAAATGTGATATATCCTATCAACGGAATAAAGACACAAACCATATGATCATTTCCACTGATGCTGAAAAAGCATTTCACAAAATTCCACATACCTTCATGGTAAAAATCCTCCAAAAACTGGGGATAGAAGGAACACACCTCAATATAATAAAGGCCATATGCAACAGATCAACAACTAGTATTATACTGAATTGGGAAAAACTGAAAGCCTTTCATCTAAGATCTAGAACATAACAAGAATGTCCACTGTCACCACTGTTATTCAACATAAGTACTGGAAGTTCTAGCTAGAGCAGTCAGACAAGAGAAAGCTATAAAGAGCATCAAATTGGAAAGGAAATAGTCAAATTATCCTTGTTTGCAAATGATATAATCTTATATTTGAAAAACTGAAGACTCCGCCAAAAAACTATTAGAACTGATAAACAAATTCAATACAGTTGTAGCACACAAAATCAACATACAAAAATCATTTTTATATGCCAACAGCAAACAACCTGAAAAAAATTTAAAAAGTAATCCTATTTACAATAGCTGCAAATAAAATTAAATACCTAGGAATTAATCAAAGAAGTAAATGATCTCTACAATGAAAACTATGAAACACTTTTGAAAGAAATTACAGAGCATACACACACACACAAATGGATAGATATTTCATGTTCATATATTGAAAGAATCATCTTGTTAAAATGTCCATACTACACAAAGCAATCTACGGATTCAGTGCAGTCCCTATCAAAATACCAATGACATTCTTCACAGAAATAGAAAAAACAGTCCTGAAATTTATATGAGAGCACAGAAACTCAGAATAGACAAAGTTATCCTAAGCAAAAATAATAAAACTGGAGGAATTACATTACTGACTTCAAATTATATGACAGAGCTATAGTAACCGAAATGGCAAGGTACTAGCATAAAAACAGACACAGACCAGTGGAACAAAATAAAGAACCCAGAAATAAAACCACATATCTACAATGAACTCATTTTTGACAGAGTTGCTCAGAAAATACATTGGGGAAAGGACAGTCTCTTCAATAAATGTTAGGAAAACTGAATATCCATATGCATAAGAACAGCCCTACCTCTCAACATATACAAATATCAGATCAAAATGGATTAAAGACTTACATCTAAGGTCTCAAATTATGAAACTACTACAAGAGAATATTGGGGAAACTTTTAAGGACATTAGCCTGGGCAAAAATTTCTTGAATAATACCATACAAGAACAGGCAACCAAAGTAAACATGGACAAATGGGATCGCTTCAAGGCAAAAATCTGTACAGCAAAGGAAACAATCTACGAAGTCAAGAGACAACCCACAGAATGGGAGAAAATATTTGCAACTACCCATCTGAAAAGGGATTAATAACCAGAATCTATACAGTGCTCAATCAACTCTACAGGAGAAAAGTCCAACAATCTTACTAAAAACCGGGAAAATATCTGAAAAGACAGTTCTCAAAAGATAATATACAAATGGCAAACAGATATATATAAATGCAAATCAAAACTACAATGAGATATCTTTTCACCCCAGTTAAAATGGCCTTCATCTAAGACAGGCGATAACAGATGCGGAAAAAAGGGAACCTTCCTACACTGTTGGTGGGAATATAAATTAGTACAACGACTATGGAAAACAGTTTGGAGGCTCCTCTAAAAACTAAAAATTAAGCTACTATACGATCCAGCAATTCCACTATTGAGTATATACCCAAAAGAAAGGACATCAGAATATCAAAGAGGTATCTGCACTCCAATGTTTATTGCAGCACTATTCATAATAGCTAAGAATTTTTTTGAGATGGAGTTTCGTTCTGTTGCTCAGGCTGGTGTGCAGTGGTGAGATCTTGGCTCACAGCCAGCTCTGGAGCCGAGAGGTAGAGGCTGCAGTGAGCCCATATCATGCCACTGCACTCCAGTCTGGGCAACAGAACAAGACTGTTTCACCACATAGACTATCACCATTCTACAAATCATTAATGAAACGATAGGTGTGCCAACCATGGATGATCATCAGTAGCCACTGACATCACAGAAAAAGACAAGCAAGTATTCTTAATAAATGCCTCCTGATGGAAGTACACACCTCTCCCTATGAAAGAGAATTTCAAACTGGTCTGCTCAAACCTCCAGATCTTACCAGAGATTGTAAGACTACACAGAGAGAGAAACATGTTAAACAACTGCACAAAGAGGCAGTCAACAAATCCACACTGTGAAAGTTCTATGGGAAAAATGACCCATTTAGTCAACAAATAAACTTCAAGAAAAACAAAGAAATGAAGTGGGAATCTATAGATTTAAAAAGTTTTCAAAAATTTTCTCCATTTACCTATGGTAACAAATCTTCACGTCCTACACATGTACCCTGGAACTTAAAAAAAAAAAAAAAAAAAAAAAAATTTAAAAAAAAAAAAAAAAAAAAAAAGAAAGAAAGAAAGAAAAATAAATCAATATATCTTATCAGGGCTCCTTCTTCATTGAGATAACTATATTATATAGAATGCCTTTGAAAAACAACCAAAAAACAGTGTAATAATGAGCAAATTACCTCTAAAGGGAATTAAGCAAGTCTTGGAATAATGAGTTTATTTATTTTCCTAGTTTACTTATCCCACAGTCTCTGTATTTTTAGAATATTTATATTTAACAATTCAGTAAGTCATAAGTCTGACATGGGTCTCTTTAGACCAAAATCAAGGTGTCAGCTGCATTCCTTCTGGAGGTTCTGGGGGGAAATCTACTTTCTTGCCTTTTCTTTGCCTTTCCTAGCTTTTAAGGGCTTCCCACATTCCTTGCCCATGGTTCTTTTCTTCCATCTTTAAAGCAAGGGCTAACTAAGATCTCACAAGGTATCATTCTTTACTCTCTTCTGCCTCCCTCTCTTATTTTGTGATGCTTATGATTACAACAGGCCCACTACCATAATCCGGATTAATCTCCACATTTTAAGGTCAACTGATTAACAGCCTTAATCCCATCTTAATTCGATTTTGCCATGTAACCTAACATATTCAGCGTTTTCAAAGAATAAGACATGGGCATTTTTGGGGTGTCATTATTCTGCCTCCCACAGTACATTGAGAAACATATTTAAAGATTTCTGATAATGCACAGCATTGGGGAAGCTATAGTGATGATCTCTCTCCTCCTTTTCTTAACATCTGCTACAGTAGGTAAGAAATGTGGACACAATCATACTATCAGGGAAAAACTTATCTTAAAAGTGCTCCAAGTAAAAATTAGATGAAAAACTACAGAACTGAGAAAACATTTTAGCTCAAAGATTTAAAGGTAAGATGGCATATGAACCAGGCCTTAAGCAGCACAGGTAGGATCTGTTAATAGGCAGAGATGAGTATAGAGGGTGATATTTCAGGTGGGGGCTGTGCAACTAAATTAAAGGAAAGTAGAAAAGGAAGACATTTAACAAGTACCATTGAGGTGGCATGAGAAGCACTCAACAGAAAGCAGTATTAACTGAGAATTTCAAGCAAAAAGTGGTCAATGATTCAATTATGGCAGAGAAGAAGGAACACAAAGCCAGAGAAGTCACTGGAGTTTTAATTAGTGTATCACTGATAATCTTCAAATGAGCACTCACAGTCAAGTGCTGGTGGCAGAAGCTAGATTGCAGCTGTTTCAGACTGGGCTGGCATCAAGTGTAAATGACTATTTTGATAAATTTGTAGTTAAGTAAAGCAAAATTTAAAAAAAATTTGAGAGGACAGAAGGTTAAAGCTTTGGTAGTACACAAAGGCAACTGGACAGATAAAGAAGGGTAAGAGTAAAAAATCAGGTCAAAGAAACATGCAGTGCAAATTGTTGAGGTCCCCAATCCTAACTACCTTGGTTTTGAGATGTATGAATAGTACAGACTATGAGGCACAGTTCTTAGGTTATTAATAAACTAGAAAATTCACAACAGAAAGGCACCCCAAGAAAGGTCATTTGGTCCAGTATCCTCACCCATGGAAGGATTATATGTTAACTGCCCATATGGCATGTTTGTCATCTTCTCCCCTTTCCCTTCAGACAGAACTAATCTCTCTGTGACCATAAAGCATTTTGTGTGACAGATATCCTTGTCGCATAGCACTAGCTACGTTTGGTCATGATGACCTTCAAATCTATACCTGACACAAAACTTTAAATCCCCAAGGGCAAGAGAGACCTCACAGCGTAGCAGTGGAACAAAACCATCCAGGGACAGCATAAAGAAGCTTGCTCTTAAAGACCGAGAAGCAGAAAAGAAGCGATGCAATCACAGCTCACTAATCCCACGCTTGTGTCCAGGGTGGGCCTTGACGGCACTGCAGTTTGCTTTCATTCAATTTATCCTGTAATCCATTTTTTGGTATACCACTGTTTGCTTAAAATTTTTGAATTGCAAAGTCATATGCAAATTAGTGAATAAATGAGATAATAAATTTAAGCAGATGATGGATTAATCCTAAATAAAGCTTTTAAATCACTTTGGCTGACATTAAACAGTTTGCTGAACCAAGTATTCTAAAAGACACTGTTTCTGACAAGATTACCTAATAACTATAACCTCTACATAACCTTTTTGTTTAAAATAATTTGCATAGAATCAATTAGGAATTATATAAATACCACCCACATCCTTAAAACAGAGACATGAATAGATGAAGAATCAATCTTAAAGTTATTAAAAGACATAATTTTTTAAAATTCACTTTGAGTGACATACTTTCAGAATTTAACTTGTCTTAAATGCAAATGACAAATAACTCACTAGTTACCTGAATTCCTTTTAACAAAACACATGAGAACCAACTCTATATTTTATAAGAACAGGCTATTCTTGTGACAGTTGATAAATATAATAGCAAGTAATATTAAAGATATAGATGTTTCCCAGAGAGAGAGTAAATATCCTGGTCAGAATCCAAGAGAGGAATCAATACTGATCATATACTCAACAACATTTAAGATAACCTACTCATCTACTATTTCTAACCAATTATCCAATTAAGACTCCTCTAGGGTTAATTAGGGAGTGAATGAGCTATGGTCTTCACCACTGATATATTACAATAAAATATACACCTAGTAAATTATATTGCCTGAGGCAATGGGATAGAAAAGAAAAGCATGCAAAATTATACTACTGCTTCCCCATTAACCAAATACTACACTGGCATTCAAAGCAATCTCCTTTCAGATGGGCTTTTCACTGTATCCTTGCTTGGCTTTAACAAGCTGTCATTCCAGAAGGGATCATGAATTTCTATAGCAATTCCGAACTTTAAAGCATCAGTTTCTCAAATTGTGGTGTTAGTCCATATGCATCAAAATCTGAGGAGTTTTCAAAAGTGCAAAATCTTGGGTCCCAAAGCCCCACCAAAATAGACTCTGAGGAGTGGAGCCCAAGCATGTAAATTTAGAGCAAACATTCTCCCAAATGATTCTCATGCATGCTAAAGTTTGAGAACCACTGCCTAAGAAAAAGTTAGACCTGTAACACTTGGCAAATGCATTATGAAGCACTAGACATACAGATGTAACCCATACTTTCTCCCTAAGGTATGGTACCCAGACCAGGAGGCGTGGCATCACAAGGAAGCTTGTTGGAAATGCAGGATCTCAGACTATGTCAACCCTGCTTAATCAGAACGTACATTTTAACAGTGATTGGTACTTGCATTAAAGCCTGAGACACATTGGTCTACAGCAGTTATTCTTGGATGCAGGTGTTTCTAGGGTATGATTTTACATAGGTTAAATAGCAAAGTATATTTAAGGAGATTGTGGCCAACATGTGAAACATACTTTATAGTAAAATAAGCAATCGAAGCCAAGGCCCCATTGAAATGCAGGCAGAAGATTCCGAGTATCTTTTGGAAAGTTAAAAACACTCAGGGTAATATCATTTCCATTCTACTCTCGCCAGTATTATATCAATGATAATGATGGAAGATGGAAGTTATTCAGAATGCAACTGAGAACAAACAAAAGCTGAAAAAGAGAGGTTTCATAGGTAGCAATGGTTTGTGAGTTGTATTGGTCTCTAATTTAAGGCCCACTTAAGATATAAATATATTCATTTATAAATTCAACACATTTGAAAAGTTACATTTTCCCCATGTATGAATGCATTTGAGGTTGAAATATAGTTTCGTTTTTAATAAAAAGACTTCCTGAAAAGAATTTAAAAACCAAGGCTAGATGTGGTGCCTTGGTTTTTAAATAATCCCAGCACTCTGGGAAGCCAAGCAAGAGGATCAGTTGAGGCCAGGAGTTCAAGATTAGCCTGGGCAACATAGTGAGACCCCATCTCTTAAAAAAAAAAAAAATTAAAAAATTAGCCAGGCATAGTAGTGTGTACCTATAGTCCTAGCTACTCAGGAGACTAAAACAGGAAGATTGCTTTAGCACAGGAGTTCAACGTTACAGTGAGCTATGATTGCACCACTGCACTCCATCCTGGGCAACAGAGTAAGACCCTATCTCAGCCACACATACACACACACACGCACGCAAAACAGATAACCAAAACAAAAAAAAAAAAAGGAAAAAAAGTTAAGAGACAGTCCCCTTGAATTTAAGGTAGGGTACAAATCAATCACAGAGGGACTAAAGTTCAAAAAGATATACTTGAAAACTAGACAGGGAAAACAGAAGGTAATATGCATATCCTAGATAAATATTATACTGTTTGACAAAATATGCTGCCTCATAAATACTTTTAACCACAGATTCATATTAAAGTAATTATAAAACTTATTACTAGTTTATGACATTATTACCACTTAGCTATGATAATCTTATTTATCTTAGCAGACTATTTATAAAATATACTATGCAGGTTTTATATAAATACTTGAAAAAAATCTCTAAAGGACTGATCTCTAAACACTCTTTTAAGCATTAACTGATCTCAAAGCACTTACTGGAAATCTTACTAATGTGGATACAGTAAGAACTAATTTTATATAAAGTACAAAATAAATGTCAATATCCTCTGAAATAAATATAATTTTACTATTTTTACACATTATATAAGAGTTCCTATTGCACATTACAATATTGCCTGATTACATTAGTTTTAAATATAAAAGTTGTCACACAGCTTATGACAATGCTGTCAGGAAAAAGATGTCCAGTTGTCCAGTACCTTAACTCCATCTGAAAAACTTAAAAATTGGGTTTGAAAACAATGCTATAGAAAGCAAATACCAGAAAATTATGTGAAATAGCCATCACATAATTTGTTGACTTTGAATCAACATTAAACTGAAAATTTACTTCCTTTCCTACTTTCTACACTAGAAATAAGATAAAAATTCAATGCTTACTTCATTTCTCAGAAGTCTTAAACGTTAAACAATGATGATTACTATATATGAACATCATTAACAGTAGCCATGACCAAAAAGAGAACAACTCCAAGATGCTAAGCAGCACAGTGGAGGTTATTTGCTTATGAAAAGCGTAATTTTAGCTTGCAATGCTGTTTGTTCTCATACTTTAATCATCCGGCTGCCATTTAAACATATAGATTAGCTAAGGAGGCTTGTGATAGCAGCCTACCCGTTATTAACTTCCAGCATTTTATCTGGTACCCAAATAATATTTAATTACAATAATCTGGCTGAGATTACATTCATAACTTTCATATCTCAGCACACCCAGTTCTGCTCCCAAGACTATGGTAAACAAGCAGTACCACCCTTATATCTAAGAAAGAGGGGACACTGCCACAAATCCTGTGATCCAGAGGACCCTGGCTATCACGAATAACCCAAATTAAATTTACTGAAGAACACATGAACGTCTTCTGCCACTGGGATCTGGCCCTCAGACTGACACTGTGTGATCTGTAACCATGAATATCTACTCTCACGAATAACATCTTCAAGCCCCAAGAAAATGCTTCTGCACAACTCTTGCCCTACGTTCTCAAAATAAAAGGGCATCATGTGTCAGAATGCTCTCAAGTTGGTTTGTGCTGCTGCTGAAGACAGAGATAGATGCTGCTTTGGAACTCCTGGAGGATTTGAGTGATGAAATCACTTAGGTAAGAGGAAAGACTAATTAACTAACTTGTCAAATCCTTCATCTCAAATATCATCATTGCAGTAAAGTACTCCTTAACCAAGTATCATTTCCCAACAGCATCAAATATCCATTTTCTTACTTCATGTTTTAATTTGTGGTTGTGGAGGTACTCACAAATTAACATGGTATTTGAAAGAGTTACACATAGTGGCTGAAGAGTATAATATTAAAGAATTCATAAACTTCTTGTGTTTTGTCTTTTACTTTAATAGATAATTTTCCACTTATTGGAAAAAAACCTGAAATTATAATTTAAAATTTTTTATAATTGTTTTACTTTATATTTTTATAAAAATATATTCAAATTTAATGAAATATCTTAGATATTCAACTGGCCAGCAAATTGCTCCAAAATTTGCTATTAAAATCTTAACAAAATTAATACAATTAAAATAAAAATAGTATAGGCAACATTAATTTTTCAGAGCATTTAATAGTTTTACATTTAAACTCAGAATGCTAAAGGTTAGAAAATTGTTATAGGTAAGATGTTTTCTTACATAGAAGACTGAGAACTTTGTTGAAAAGTTATTTTTATAAAGTATCATGAATGCATGAAAAGGTGAATCAACTCTCACCTTTCCAAGGTCACCCTGCTAACCCTTGTTGGAGGCAAACACAGAATTCATATCTCCTGACTCCCAGTGTTCTTTCAACTTCAACTTAGAAAGATTTACAATCTTCAAGACCAGCCTGACCAACATGGTGAAATCCCGTCTTAAAAAAAAAAAAAAAATTTTAAAAAAAAAAAAAAAAAAAAAAAAGAAAGAAAGATTTACAATCTTTCTAAATAATAAGTTATAATGCTAATTATACATATAATATATAATGTTCTAATAAGTTATAATGTTCATCTAACATTGGGGATTTAGGTTTATACTTATAATTATTGGCCTGTAGATAATTATACAGCAGAAGCAAATGGCCAAAGATCTGATCTGTCCTATTTTTCTTTTTTAAAGACATGGAATCTCAATCTGTCACTGGGATGTGGCAGCACAGTCATAATTCACTGCAGCCTTGAACTCCTGGGCTCAAGCGATCTTCCCACCTCAGCCTTCCAAAGAGCTGGGTTTATATGTGTGAGCCACCATTACTGGTTTTATCTGCCTTAATATGCCATAAATCCATTCTTGGCATCCTTTCAAATTCAATAAATCTATTTAGCTACAAAAGTGGACAAGATCATCATGTTTACCTTAATTGTTCACCCCTAATATTTAGATATCCAGCACCACAAAATATTAAAATATATATATATTGTGTCCCTGGTATTCTAACAAAAAAAAGTTTTCAAAACAAAACACTGGATGAGTCCAAAATATTATTAACTACCTTAAAAACAGTCACAATATCTGAGAAGATATAAAATAACTGCCAAAGACAGTCCAACCAATCATTCAACATATATTAAAAGAAAAAAAAACGTAAACTGGGAATCTTGTATACTCCAATGCCTGCTACTCCAAGTATGGTCTGTAGACTACAGCATCAGCAGCACCTAGGAGTTTTTCAGAAATGAAAAATTGCAGGTCCTAACTCAGACTTACTAATCCTAAAAGTGCAATTGATCAGGCTCCCAAGGTGATCTTGACTCATGTTAAAATTTAAACACCACTAGCAGGTTCATCACACCTGCTTGTATATGACAACAGCTATCATTTAAATATTTATTGGTAACTGATACTATTAATATTACTTAAATATTTATTGTAACATACATTAAGTTTAATACAAACATGCATTTAAAACACATAACATGTTATTTCATTTACTTATCACAAGGCAGATATTACTTTCTCTGCTTTACAGATGACAGAATTAAGAATTAGAAAAGTTCAATATTATGACCATGGTCAACAGGTAATACGTGGTAAATCCTGGATACAAATTCATTTTATTTTAGTTACACACTGCTTCTCTACATACTGGCCTCAAAAAAGAAAGCGCAGAGCACTCTCTTACTTGCCCATGTCAGGAATATTTTGAGAGGTACTAGGAAGGAAGTAAAGCTATAGTTATCATGACATTTTCCACGGAATTCTCTTTGGTTTACCAAAGTGCTTCTATTATTCTGGGTTTCATGCTGGTAAGTAGTCATTAAAGATTTTAAAAGAGCTGACAATGTAGTTGAAGAAATAAATGATCTCAGAAATTAACAAGGGAACCATTAGAAATTATCAAAAATGCAAAATGATATTACAAATTGAATAAATGATTTCCAAGGAAAGTATTGACTAAATTTATTCATTTTAATGCAGCATTTATTAACCACCTACTATATACTAGGATTACATTAAGCACTGAGGATCTAAAATTAATTTTAAAAAATAGACTGAGGTTAGGGACTCTGGGGGAAACATCACAAACATTTATGTGTAAAACAAAATGATAAGCACTATGTTTATATAAAATGTTACAGGAACAGCTACAGGAGAAAATGGAGTTAGTCAAAGAAGGTCTAGATAAGGGTTTGTAAGGACTGGAAAGAACTAATGGATATAGATTAATTTCCTGATCATTCATTTTCTCGTCTCTAATACAACAGAGAGTGGGGCGCAATCTGCAAGAACTTCTAACTTTCTCTAGAGGAGCTTTAGGGGTGGATGACTGCAGGACTCCTCAGCCTGCTTCAGCTCAACCTACTCAGCAGCTCAGCTGTTTCATGTTTTATATATGTGGATTCTAAAGGAGATTTTGTTGGCATTAAAAGAAAGTTTGAAAACTTTTAAAGTTTAACATAATGTAATTATATGTGCTAAATTATGTTTACCTCAAACCATACCTCAGAACTTTTGGTCTGCTCCAAAACTATCTTTCTATTAACTAGCAAGAAAAACCTCTGAAGTAACATCGTAAGGAAAGAAAGGGCCATACTGGAAAGGAAAACACCGTCAGAGCACCCGTTTTCTGGAAGTTCTTGAACCTACACTATTTCTACTGCCCACTTCTGAGACTCGCCCAGTGCTCTGGGCAGTAGATGCTATATGAAAATCAAGAAAATAAGATGCTGCTTTAAAAATCTCTTTGCACCTGAAGTACAAGTGGGAAAGCTTTGGGATTGTGCACCTGACATATGAGGAATGCTGCACACCAGCATGGTTTACAGAGATCCTATGTCTTCAAGAGATCGTGCTTTCAGCACAGACATCTTACCTCTTTGACCTCTCTAGGTATTTATTACTAAAGATAGTGTATAAATAACTCAATCTGTAGGAGAATATAACCTAAAATACTGTTCCATGGTTGACTTTAAAGGCATGGCAACATTTCATTGTATTCAGAGTTGTTTTTTTCTTCCTAACGCTTCTCAAAAATATCCTTTCGTGTGGCCAACTGAAGACAATAATTAGGCTTAAATTATTTTTCTATTATGCATAAACTTCATTAAGAAAAAGAGTGACATATATGTAATGTTCCCTTTCTAGTTTAAAATATTACTGTGCAAAAAACAGTTAACATTGCAGGTCTGAGACTGCTATGCTTAGAATGAAATGCTTGAAAGGTTGGCCCTTTGCTGGCATCTGGGAACTTGAATTTCAGAAGAGCTGCCATCAATCCCTGATAAGTGTGGTTCACTGTACCTAAACCATTGTGCAAACAATGTGATTTATGTTAAACTCCTTCTGAGAGTCTGAAATTTTGGTACATTCTAGGCAAAGGGTGTCTATGTGATGGGCCCTTGGAAAAAACCCTGAACTCTGAGGCTCAGGCAAGCTTCTTTGGCGCATAACACTTGACCATACTTTCACAACTTGATACTGGAGTAATTAAGCTCATCCTGTGCAACTTAACTGGGAGAAGATTTGGAAGTGTGTGCCTGGTTTCCTCCAGACTTTGCCCATGTGCCTTTTCCCTTTACTGATTTTGCTTCGTATCTTTTCGCTGTAATAAATGCAGCAATGAGGACTATATGCTGAGTCCTGTTTATCCCTCTAGCAAATCACCAAACTTGGGGGCCTGGAAGGCTGAACCCTCAACAAAATTACACTTAAAAAACTTTTCCCCACTTTGGGATATACAGATAATATATGTTATCCTTTGCCCCACATGCTGTCCAGCCACTAGGTCCCATGAACTCCTATACCACTTTCTTTCCTTTCCCACCATATCCATCTCATTGGTGTCTTTCCTGATGCCACTCTCCTTACCACCTCGAGCTTAGATTATGACAGTGTTCTCTGTCTCAGTCCCAATCTGCCCTGGCTGCCACAAAAACATACAGCTGGGTATCTTAAACAAGAGAAATTTATTTCTCACAGCTCTGGAAGCTGGGAAGTCCAAGATCAAGGTGCTGGCTGATTCGGTTCCTAGTGAGGATCTTCCTGGCTTGCAGACAGCCACTTTCTCTAGCATGGTGACTTATACGCAGTATGCATTACACACTTCTCCGTTGTGTCTTCACATTGTAGAGAAAGAGAGCTCTGATGTCTCTTTCTCTTCTTATAATGGAAAAAGGCCTATCCAATTAGGGCCCAATGCTTATGACCCCATTTAACCTATATCACCTCACAGGCCCTGTTTCCAAATATAGTCACATTGGGGATTATGGTTTCAATATATGAATGCCAGGAGAGGGTGGACACCCATACATTTAGTCCATTACAGTCTCCTGTCTGGTCTGACTCCTGTAATAAATTCTGCTCTCTGCAGCCAGATTAAGTAAGCTTCTTAAGAGACTGCAATCATTATGAGTTTCCACTGCTTCAATGTCCACCAAGGAGGGGTCTCCAACATCTATGGTACACAGAACAACTACTTTACCTGCTTACCACAGAACCAGCAGCAGCTGATACCTGAATGTGGCTTGTTTGAAGGTAAAAAAATTAGAGCTATTTGTGATAGTATTTATCTCTGATTAGGATATGTTCAAGTCCTTTTCAGAAACAATTTCCTAGTATTAAATTCTGATAAATACCGACTTTCCTAAGATTTTGTTTAATATGGCCAAATTTGCAATATATAAAGAGACTATTTCCTTCCTAAATAAATTACTCACTAACAGTTATAATGGGTATTCAAAAGCAAGTTGAATAGTTTTACTTTCCCTGTTGAAGAAGATCAACATTGTCTTAATATCATCATTGTATCACCAGCCTGAGTCACATCATAGGCTTGAATTGGAAAGAAATACTAATTCTTCAAAACAATTAATATACCATTAATGCAATAATCACATTCAATGAAAAGGTAGCTTCAGGAAGAAGATGGGTAAGTGCTAAGTATGAACTCAAACACAAAAACAACATACAAGAATATATAAATAGAAATCATAGTAAATCCTTCCCAAAGAAATCCATGCAAAGTAGCTGAACTGCTCTTGTATTGAAACATAATTAACATCAATAAATCAAAGTGTTTTCTTTCTAAATACCTGCTATGTATACGCCACCATGCTAATTAGTTACCCCAGGGGATACAAATAAGCTTAATATATGATGTCAGTACTCTTAATTCTTGACTAAGAAAATGAGACAAACACAGAGGCAAAATACAACTTCTGAGACTAGTTAATTTGCCTAGATCACAATGCCAGTGAAGTCATGGATTTAATCTATGTATAAATTAACTGGTATGCTCTATTCCCTAACTAAACCCTGTTATTTTATTTTTTATTTTGATCAAAAATTTTTTTTTCAGACAGAAAAAATCTTGCTCTGTCCACCCTGGCTAGAGCACAGCAACGTAGGCTCACTGTAACCTTTGTCTCCCAAGTTCAACCTATTCTCCTGCCTCAGGCTCCCAAGTAGCTGGGACTACAGGCATCCACCACCACATCCAGCTAATTTTTGTACTTTTAGTAGAGAGAGGGTTTCACCATGTTGGTCAGACTGGTCTCGAACTTCTGACCTCAGGTGATCTACCCGCCTTGGCTTCCCAAAGTGCTGGGATTACAGGCGTGAACCACTGTGCCTGACCAAAACACTGTATTTTAGAATGCCCCTGAATTCAAGGAAGGCCAGAGATTACAACATAGATGCATGAATAAAAACTCATCATTACTTCTGGAAATGTAACTCAGTATCATAATCTTTGTATATAAAAGGTAGTATTACCACTTCTCTGATGCAAACAAATCTACATAGACTGTACATATGTAAAATTATTTTTTTTCTAAACTGCCTTTTGAGAAACTAGAAAGTAAGGGTTCCTGATTTAAACCCTGAAATTCAAAATCAGTTTACAGCTGATGATAGAGAAGTGAGAAAAAGATGGATCAATACATGGAATGATATCTACTCTGTGGGATGGGGAGATGCATTTGGTATCCTGCCAAATGCAGTTGGAGCCCTGTGCAAGTGGTAAAATATTCAAGATGGGTCATAGCTGTAGAGAGGATTTGATTATATAGTCAAGATTTCACATAAAAGGAATTTTTAGGCTGAAATTCTCATAGTACCACAGAAAGCTCTGTTCTTGTAGACCTGGAAAAAGTAGAACTTTTTTTTTTTTTTAATCTCCAGTCAGCTCAGTTCTAGAATGCCTAGCTTCTCCCTCATCTTTAATGGGATGAAGTCTTTTTGGCAGTGACAATCCCCAGTGAAGGCAGCTGAGACATTTCCTGGGAGGTTGTCAGGAACTGGAACTGAATGCAGTTTTGTCCCCTTTCAGTATTGGTCTAGGGAGCAATTCTGATGTTCCTGTTTTGTTCCAGTCCAACAGCTTTTGGAAACAATGTACATTTGGTCATAATTCAAATTGACACAATCAGTGTCTTAAGACTGACTACTGTGGAATTTAAATGGCCAGAGGGCTTGTAGTGAGGGATTCTTTCTGTAGAGCTTCCAGGATGGACACCCTCCCCAGGGCAGACACTTCCAGGAAAGTTTCATACTATGATTCTCAAACTTCTGAGTGCAGATAAATCACCTGCAGAGCCTGTCACAAATTCAGAGACCCACATTCAGATATTCTGATTTAGGGGGACTAAGGTAGTTGGTCAAAATCTGTAATTTTAATAAGCACTACCAGTGAATCTAAAGTAAACTGTCCATAGTTTACACTTCTGAGAAATGTTGGGTTAGTGGCTTAAAAGATTAATTCACATCACAGAAAATACCTGATTTAATAGAAAGTAATGGCCTTGTTACCAGAAAGATACAGGCAAAAATATGAAATTTTCTGATACTTGATAACCACAATAATTTCCCTTATCAGCAATATATTCATAAACAATTATATATAAGCACAAAGATTTAAACCTATTATCTGGGACTACAAATCAAAGTAACACTTACCTAACCCTTAGCAATTGGTGAGAGACAAAATACAGTAACAGCTGCACTTTTTTATTACCAGATAAAAAGACACGAACATAAATACACGCTGGGGTATACTTACCACAAATATAAACATCATTATTAACTTTTGTATAAAACATTTTGCTAATGGCATCTAGAAGTTCAGAGAGAGAAAAAACAAACTCTCACAAATATTTAAGTAAAACTCTGAAATGATTAGCAGTATAATCTACTCAAAAGCAAAAATATTCCCCTCAATTTTTGTACGACACTAATCTGCAAAGCCAAGATAGTCTGCCCCCAAATATTTACTGAACATCTACCATCTATGGCATCCTTCACTAGGTGGTAGAAATACAGTGGGGAATGTGACAAATTCCCTGCCCCCATGGAACTTACTGTTCTAAGCAGAAGAAACTTGAATGATTAGATAGACAGACAGACAGACACACACACACACACACAGAAAGAGAAGGGGAGAGAGAGAGAGAGAGAGAGAGAGAGAGA
>NW_016107377.1:2532875-2535464 GCF_001604975.1 Cebus imitator
CCAGGCTGGAGTGCAATGGCGCGATCTCGGCTCACCGCAACCTCCGCCTCCTGGGTTCAGGCAATTCTCCTGCCTCAGCCTCCTGAGTAGCTGGGATTACAGGCACGCACCACGATGCCCAGCTAATTTTTTTTGTAGTTTTAGTAGAGACGGGGTTTCACCGTGTTGATCAGGATGGTCTCGATCTCTTGACCTCGTGATCCACCCGCCTCAGCCTCCCAAAGTGCTGGGATTACAGGCGTGAGCCACCGCGCCCGGCTGAAATTCACTCTTTCATATTACACAGATATATCTGTCCACACAGTCATATGAAATCTGATTAATTTTACCTTATCAATAACATTTAAATTTGAAGTGGATAATAACTATACTTTATACTACAACACTAGCAAAATCAGAAGACCAGCGTAGAATGTGAATTCATTATTGAACAATGATCAGCATGAATTCTTATAATAAAGCAGAATTATTTAATATGAAATCAGCCTATTTATACACACATTTTGCAAGTGAAATTCTCCTGTATTTCAATATAAGCCATGACAATCCCTTTATTATAAATTAGAGCACCAGGGCATCACTACATGTGGAAGAATTCTGAAATCTCTATTTCTTTATCCTAATTCACATACATCACATTTGTATAACCATTAGACTATAGAATTTAAAAGAAACTTTACGAAGTGTTATTAAAAAGTAAATAAGGTAAATAAACAAAAGCAACAATTTATCTTAAATTTCAAACAAAATATTACAGATACAGCAATAATAAAATTAATACCTTTTTTTTTTTTTAGATGGAATCTTGCTCTGTCACCCAGGCTGGAGTGCAGTGGCGCAATCCCAGCTCACTGCAACCTCTGCCTCCCTCAAGTGATTCTCCTGCCTTACTCTCCCAAGTAGCTGGGATTACAGATGCCTACTACCACACCCAACTAATTTTTAAAATATTTTCAGTACAGATGGGGTTTCACCATGTTGGCCAGGCTGGTCTTGAACTCGTGACCTCAGGTGATCTGCCTGCCCTGGCTTCCCAAAGTGCTGGGATTACAGACATGTAATCCAGCCTATTAATTCTTTATAATATAATCCCACATATATAATTGCTATGTGTCCAGAAAACAAACCTCATAAGCAAGAAGGTTTCTTCCAACCCTAAGATTTCATGATTTTATAATATTTCTAAAATGCTAATGTTTTCTTATTGAAGAAAATTTGCCAAGTTTATTCATGGAGCCTCATCAATTCTCTGACTCTAGAAGTATCTTCTATAGCAATTAAAGAACACATTATTAGCTTCTCTTTATTAGTTTCATTTTAATATACATGTCAGTATAATATTAACTACCAAATAGTAGGGTAGGTAGCAAATATTAGGTAGAAAGGACATGGTTTTGGTGTCAGACAAAACCGGATTCAAATTCTATAGATTCTGCCACTTAGTAGGAGTGTGATGACCATGATATTTAAATACTGATGCTCAATTTTCTCACCTGTGAAATGGAGTTGCTAAAAGGATTAAACATATTATATAATATGAATGTGTAATAGATATTTATAGTATTTGTCATATAGTAGCTCTGTTATTTAGTATTTATTAGTAGTTACTTCTACATTTATACAGTAAAAATGTTATTTCTCTTCCCTGGTATAGACAATTTTACTCTTTGTCTAACAAAGACCTGAGAATCATGGTTAAGTAAAATATCCAGGCAATTGTCAAATTTATTTTCAGCCTCCCATGCCCATGTCTTATTTTTAACTAGGCTCATACAAAGAAATATCAAATATAAAATTAATACTTTCTTTTCTTTTTTTTTCTTTGAGTTGGCGTCTCGCTCTGTTGCCCAGGCTGGAGTGCAGAGGCATGATCCCGACTCACTGCAACCTCTGCCAAACCTACTTGATTTGGTAGAATTATTAGACTTTGAGAAAGTGTAGACCCCTGAAAAGATGATAAATGACTAGAGAGAAGACAAATTTTAAGCTTTCAATAAGAACATATGGATTTCAGAGACGGTAACATTGATGCTTCATTTAGTAAAATTCTAGACAGATGGCATATAAGACTTAAAAAATAAAGATGTTTTTACTGTGTCCATTCCTAAGAATAAATGGCAGAAAACTAGCTGTGTATATATTTGTGTGTGTGCACATGCATTTGAAGGGTTTTTAGATCTGGAAAGCCCAAAATAGACTATATTTAATTTCTGTGGGCCAGGAACAACAATGACTACAGCTGTTATTGCTAACATTTATTGGACATTTTTTATATGCCAGACACTGTGATGGGTGACTTATATATCATTATCTCACATACCCCTATAAAGAGAATACAATTATCAGGAAAGCCAACAATCAGAGAGGTTAGGTAACATGCCCAGTATTACACAGATAACAAGTGACAAAATGCAAAATTTCAGTTTGACTCTAGAAGACAGGCTAAACCATTAATCATTATGCTTCATACTCCCCACTCCCCCGCACCCCCGCCCCCTTTTTTTTTTTTTTTTTTGAGACGGAGTTTCGCTCTTGTTACCCAGGCTGGAGTGCAATGGCGCGATCTCGGCTCACCGCAACCTCCGCCTC
>NW_016107377.1:2535659-2559041 GCF_001604975.1 Cebus imitator
TTTTTGGAGAGGGAGTCTCACTCTGTCGCCTAGGCTGGAGTGCAGTGGTGCGATCTCAGCTCATTGCAACCTGCGTCTTCCGGGTTAGAGTGATTCTCCTACCTCAGCTTCCAGAGAAGCTGGGATTACAAGCATGTGCTACCATGCCTGGCTAGTTTTTCCAATTTTAGTAGAGACGAGGTTTCACCATGTTGCCCAGGATGGTCTCAAACTCCTGACCTCAAGAGATCCACCCACCTGGGCCTCCCAGAGTGCTGGGATTATAGGCGTGAGCCACCAGGCTTGGCCTATGCTTCACTCTCTTCGGTCAACATTTCATAAAATATTTGAAATAAAAGGGAAAAAATGGGAACTAGATAGTAACACATTTAAGTAGAGTTTGAGGTAGGCATATGGCCTTACTCAAAATGTGCTAATTAAATAAAGAAAAATCAATTTAGAAGAAAGCTTTTTGCTAAGTTCTGCCTAGGTACTCTTCTGTTTACATCATTTTGCTAACTTTAAAGACAACAGAGAAGGTAAGCTTTCTAAATCTATAAAAAAAAAATTAGAAAAGATCACATAAAAGTAGAAGGGCTAAGTAAGGAATAACTGCAAAGCCCTGCAACTATATTCAAGTGCCAAACAGGTGAGATCTAGACCTGAAAAAGCTCACTACAAAGCTAGGGTAACCTGTTGTTGGGACAGCTAATTACACGTGGAGCTGCACTAAGGGAAGCACATTGTCCAAATATGGCAACTACTCGTCCCTCTGAGCAAGAGAACACTCCGTCTAACAATAACTGCAAAAGGTCTAAATGTTTGTGTCTTCTTCTTTAATAGTTCCCTCACTGATGCGGTAGTTCAGACAGCTTCATCTCCCACATAACTAAGAAGCTCCATACTTTTCTATGTACATAAAGGACATTAGCAGATCAGAAGTCTTTCACCATAAGAATGGGAAAAGTGCCAAGTCCATGCATGTTGTTTTGGTGGAAGGCAATGAAAATGATGAAATATTTGTAAACCAAAGTTCATGAGGAAGTTGCCTCCCATCTCTATCACCTCTATATCCTAATATCCTGTTCTATTCTTTTCATGGCATTAATCATAATCTAAAATTATCTTATTTTTTTACTTGCTGACATCTTAATCTGGAATACTTTTTATCTCTATTTGGATGCAATCTGTATGAGAAAATAGTTTATTATTCCTGTTCCACATATTCCAAATACCTAAACAGTGACTTGCACATAAAAGATGCTCAATAGGCCAGGCAGAGGCTCATGCCTATAATCCCAGCACTTTGGGAGGCGGAGATGGGCAGATCACCTGGGGTCAGGAGTTTGAGAACAGCCTGGCCAACAGGGTAAAACCCCATCTCTACTAAAAGTACAAAATTAGCCCAGTGTGGTGGTGCACACCTGTAGTCCCAGCTACTCAGGAGGCTGAGGCAGGAGAATTGCTCAAATCTGGGAGGTGGAGGTCAGAGTGAGCCGAGATTGTGCCATTTCACTCCAGCCTGGGTGACAGAGCGAGACTCCATCTCAAACAAAAAAAAAGATGCTCAATAAATATTTCCTGAATGAATTAGTAATGTGTTAAAGAAATAAAGATGTTCAATCTGAGAAGGAAGATATAACAGTAACTTTCACATGCCAGAACTACATCATAAAGGAAGACCTATTTCTGTGTTTCTACAGAGATATGACATAGGATCAAATGGTGGACATTTCAAGAAAGAAGATTTTGGGGCTCATAATTAGGAAGTATCTTCTAAGTCAAAGAACTTATAATAATTGAGGAGGCTACCTTACTAGTTATGAAAGGATTTTTAGCCATAGGGAGGCTGTACCCATAAGTATCAGTTAACCTAAAGTTCCTATGGTTCAAAATACACAGAGAATAAAACTATATAGAGAATATAATAAAACTATACATAAAGATTTTTTTTTAAAAGGTGATCTTTCTATGGAAGAAACGGGGGAAAAAAAAAAAGTGATCTGGTTACCCAGAGAAGGTATCTTAAAAGACAGTGAAGAATGAATTGTACAAGCTGGATTCTGAATCAAATAATGATTAAGGGAGAAGAAAATGTCCAGACAGTCTTTTTTTTAATGAACATTTATTAAACAGACAGGGCTACTAAGTGAAAATATAAGAAGGCAAGGGTACCAATGACATTAACAATAACAACAAAAAAAAGAGATGAGCAGTGTAAGGAATAAGAATTGGTAATAATGATTTTCCTTTGAAATTGTTCAATTTTTATGAAAAATCCAGAATAAGAAGGCTCATTGAAGGCAGCATACTACATGTGCCTGAAAAAAAGGTACAAGGCCCGATTTGGAGAGTTCTATTTTGGAATACTTAGCAAAAAGATGATAGTTTAATCACTGAGAGTAGATGGGCTTTCTGTGCAAGTAAGGAGAACAATGAATCAAGGATGGGGAAAGCATCACAAAATTATAACTCTATAAAGATTATTTAGAAAAGTCATCTATTTATTCATTTGTCCTTGGGCAGAACTACACTTAAATAAAAACTCAAAGGTTATTATCTTTCATTTTACAAATCTCCACTAAAAGGCATTCTTGAAAATCTCTGTGTAAAATATGTCCCAAATGCTAAAGGTATCTGTATTAAAATTTTTCTATATTTTAAGTGGAGTTATGGAATACAAATGGTAACATTTCTCATAGTAAATGTTGTCAACTAATCATAAATTGAATTATACTTTGGTTGCTAAATAGGTAAACAGAAGGACTTTTAAAAATTTATAATCCAATATATAGTATAAGCTTAGAAAATAAAATACTCTCATCTGACAAATCCAAGTATCTGGATTATATCAAATTATTATAAAATAAACACTAACAGTATATAAGTTTTCCCTTTACTCTGCAACCTCACCAATATCTGTTGTTTTGTACTTTTTAGTAGTAGCCATTCTGACTGGTATGAGATGGTATCTCACTGTGGTTTTGATTTGCATTTCTCTAATGATAAGTGATGTTGAGTATTTTTTCATATCTTTGTTGGCCACATGTATGTCTTCTTTTATCTGTTCATGTTCTCAGAGGTAGCTAGAGGCAAATTAACTCAGGAGCAGAAAACCAACTATTACATGTTTTCACTTATAAGTGAGACCTAAACATTGGTACATGTGAATATAAAGATTAGAAAAACAGGACGGGCGCGGTGGCACACACCTGTAATCCCAGCACTTTGGGAGGCTGAGGCAGGAGGATCACGAAGTCAGGAGTTCCAGACTACCCTAGCCAATCTGGCAAAAACTGTCTCTACTAAAAATACAAAAAAATAGCCAGGGATGGTGGTGCATGCCTGTAGTTCCAGCTACTTGGGAGGCTGAGGCAGAAGAATTGCTTGAACCCAGGAGGCGAAGGTTGCAGTGAGCCAAGATCACACCACTGCACTCCAGCCTGGGCAACAGAGTGAGATTCCATCTCAAAAAAAAAAAAAAAAAGAAAAATGATTAGAACAACAGACACTGGGGAGGGACCACTAGAGGGTGGAGGGAGGGCAATGAGGGTTGAAATGTACCTACTGGGTACTACGCTTACTACCTGGGTGATGGGATCATTCCTATCCCAAAGCTCAGTGTCATAAAATTTCCTTAAGTAATAAACTTGCAGGCCGGGTGCGGTGGCTCACGTAATCCCAGCACTTAGGGAGGCCGAGGCGGGTGGATCACGAGGTCAAGAGATTGAGACCACCCTGGTCAACATGGTGAAACCCTGTCTCTACTAAAACTACAAAACATTAGCTGGGCATGGTGGTGCGTGCTTGTAATCCCAGCTACTCAGGAGGCTGAGGCAGGAGAATTGCCTGAACCCAGGAAGCGGAGGTTGCGGTGAGCCGAGATCGCGCCATTGCACTCCAGCCTGGGTAACAAGAGCGAAACTCCGTCTCAAAAAAAAAACAAAACAAAACAAAAAAAAAACTTGCACATGTAGCCCCTGAACCTAAAATAAAAGTTGAAAAAGAAGTATATCATATTTGCAGAAGGCAAAAGTTTAATGACTGTATTAGAAATTGAACAAATGTTTCAGAAATGCTGGAAAAACTGAGCCAACTCTAACAAGATGAAGTTGAAGGGAGGTAACAATGTAAAATTTGTTTAAAAAAACAAAAACCATTGTACATGTATGGAGAAGGAATATAAATTAAGCATGTGTAAAAAGGACACATGGATTTATTGAAAATAAACTCAATATATTAAAGGATAAAATATAACTACCAAAAATATATAATTAACTTCTGGCCTGATTAAATAGCAGAATAGTATATAAACCAAGTGAAAATGATGCACTTACTCTCATTTGTTCCTGTTCATATCACACACATAACATTTTATTAAGCTCTGAGCACCATTAAAAGAAGTATTATTAGAACATATTCAGGGAAAAGTTGGTGATGAGCTTCAAAACCATACTTTACGAGAATGGTTCAAGACCAAGAGAAACCTGGACAGAAACAATGGTTCTACCAAGGTACACAGAAGGTTGTTGGGTAAAACAAAAATTCTCATTTTTCCTATATAATCACAATGGGAATAAGCCAAAAACATATTCAATTCAGCTTAATATAAATAAACATTATCTAAAAAGCCTGAGCTACCCCAAAGTGTATTCACCCCCCTTTAAGACACACACGTGTTCAGGAAGAGCCTATAAGTCCACTCAACGTTAAAGTGGAAAGCTATATTAAATGATAGGTATATTAAATAATCATTCAACTCTCCTTAAATATTCTTTTCCATAGCTTCCCCAGTCAGTAACAGCAAGGCACTGGGGACAAGAATCTTGAAGTAATCTTCAGTCCAACCATACCCTCAAGTGAGTTAGAGGGGAAAGAACTACTAGAAGAGACCCAAGAAATACTGTTAACCCTGACGATTAAATTCATTTGGCTCAAGAAATAGATGACTTACTATATACACAGTACTCTGTGGGATCAAGAAATAATTGAGCCACTATATACAAAGCACTCTGAGGTACCAGAGAGATGCAAAAGACATAATGAGGAGAAACAGTACAGACCTGCAAGCATGCTTGTTTGTTAGACAACCACACCAGCTGTGACCTCTCCAATGTGAAAACGAATTTGCTTGCCACAGCCTCTACCACTATGGATGCTGTTCCCATGGTTCTGCAGGTTAGGGAAATCCTAAGTATCAATACCAGGCCTGGGGTCAGCGCTCAACTACTGAAATCTTGATGTTCATAAACTCTCCAAGGACACAGGCCTCAAAATTTTCTGCTTAGGAAAATATCCTCCCCTACCTTGAAAATCCAGTAGAGATATCACTTCAACAAAGGCAGAAGAATATAATAGAAAACATTTTTGAAGGCTTTCTCAAACCCAATACATAGGGAGCTGTGTGGCAAACACAAGATACAATGAAATAGGCAAGGCTGATGATAGCAGTAACAATGGGAGAACAGCGTTGACAGAATTCAATGTTCTTAAAATAATGCATGGCCTTAAACAACAAAGCAGTAGCAGCACAGAGTAAATGGTGAGCTAATAATAGTGAGAAGATGATCTAAGCTTAAAGACTTCTGAAATAAAGACTTTGAGACAATTTTGTTTCAAAGAGGCTCCACAGATCCATCCTAGTTAATATATCCATCCGTCCATCCGTCTGTCCGTCTCTCTATCTATCTATCTGTCTGTCTGTCTGTTTTAGTGTAAGAAAGGAAAAACATCACAAAGAACTACACAAATATCCTACAGGGGCTGGGAAAAAAGTGAAAAATCAAATTCCTTTAATTTATTTATTAATGTAGAATTGCTGATAGCAAGCTTGCAATGAATCATCATAGTTTGATACATTATTGGTGTGAAGATAAACTGGATCACTCCTTTGGGAAAGCAATTTGGCAATATACATAAATAATCTTAATATACCTTTATTCTGTTTGCTTCAGTATCTCTTCCTTAAAAATTTTAAGAAAATAATACTAAATGTGGGAAAAGCTTTACTTACAAAAATGTTCATAAATAGTATACAATAATATAAGAAATGTTTAAGATATAAATACCCACATTTAAAAATCCTTTACAAAAAGCCCTAATCCATAGGTGGGAAATGGAAGAAAAGAAAACCAAAATCAAGACTTGTTATCATCACACCTAATTATATCTGGGTAAGAGAAATTTAGTCCCTTTTTTTTTATTATTTAACATTTTAAACATTCCCTAAATTTCCTTTATGAGCAATATTTTTTTGAAAAGTAAAAATAACTAACATGAATGAGGAGGAAAAAAAGAAAGTTAATTATGTGGAAGGAATGAGAATTAGAAGTATCTGAGATAGGTTTATAGTGATTTGCCATAATTCATCCATTTACAACATTGTCAGAAATTGAAAGGTGCCAATCATGGAAGGGCAAGCTGGTGGGAATATAAAAAAGTGGAAACAATACCTTGCCACTCAAAGTATCTCTATAAGACATCCTTGAGGTCTTCTCTTAAGACCCTCCAGTCCATTGACTCTTTTGAAAAAGGCAGAAGGACCTAACGATTCTCTGAAATCTTTCTCTCATAATCAAACTAATGGAAACCTGACCATTTACAATCTTTTAAAATACAATTTTGACATGAAATTATCCTATTCATTTGTTTAGGGAAAACATACAATAAACATTATTAAGGTACTCACTCTGAGTATCTGGGTTCCAATGATGGCCCTACTTACTATCTCAGTGACTTTAAACAATGCTGAAGGCATAAAAGCAACATACAGTCTTACATATTCATAGGTTTCACCTCCATCAATTCAATCAACCATTGCTTGAAAATATTCAGGGGAAAAAATGGATAGTTGCATCTGTATTCAACATCCACAGACTTGTACATATTCTTGAAATGTACTTGTGCATTTCTTGTCACTATTCCCTAAAAAATACTAGTTATACTACATTTACATTGTATTAGGTATTATAAGTAATCTAGAGATTATTTAAAGTATATGGGAGTGTGTGTGTAGGTTATAGTATATGATTTTAGACAAGGGACTTCAGTATCTGTGGATTTTGGTATCCTTGGGGCATCCTGGAACCAATCACACACAGATAATAAGGGACATCTGTGTAAGTGTTTCCTTTTATTCCAACAGACTCAGTGAACTGTATTTTCAAGAAAAACATCAAGAACATGTATTCGTTTTCTTACTGATTTGCTAAACAAGAAAACCAAAACTTCCCAATGGATTATTAACAGTTTAAAACAATAGTACTGCCAAGGCAAATATTAATAATGTATAATATCCCTGTGATTAACTGAATCATGGAGATTTTTTTAAATGGCTTAATTTTGAGTAAATATAAATTGTAGCTCATTTAAAATTTCTTTGTTTTTCATTCATTAGTTGACAATGTCAAAAAAACAAAACTCCTAGCACTGCAATACATCTTAGCCATGTGTATGACTATATCAATTTATTTTCTAACTTAAATATTACCAAGAGCCTATTAATAATGTCATATATTGGTGCTGAATTATAAATTCTCTTCAGTCATGTATGTTTTTGAGTTGCAGGTAAGTTTCGCTCTTATACAGCTAGATATTCTGTTCTTTCATTTTTTGTTTTACTGACTATTAGAGTACTACAAAAGAGGCATGCTTATTTATAAGTAAATTATCTCTTTTAGACTATGAGATTATCATTTACTGATGAGAAGTTTAACAAAATTCTTCTGAAGTTTAAAGACTACATCCGATATTAATTACTACTGACTCCACACTTAAAGATAAAATATGATTATGCTACATTAGTAGTTAAATAAAGAAACTAGACACTAAGTTTGATATGCAAAGAACTTTACCTGAGTAGGAGAAATCTAAATGTAAGTAACGTAGATTAACTATATAATAGTAAGAACTAATTAGAAAAAATAGATCTGTGTTTCATTTACAGACAGGTATTCAGTTGACAAGCCACTGGAATCAGAGAGGAGGAATCAATATCTACGTTTTCACTCCTATGCTAGAAATTTTCCTGATGCCTGACTGAATCAGGTTGAAATCAGTAATTGCTCCTTCGTATGAGATCCTTTAGCAATCATAAAAGCACACCATTCTGTTGTGAGTAACAAATAAACAGCAATATAATGTCTCATACCAGGGGTCAGCAAATTTTTTTCTGTAAAAGGTCAGACAGTAAATATGTAAATATGTAGGCTTTGTAGGACATAACTTCTCCATCACAACAATTCTCCACCATTTGTAGCACAAAAGCACCCATGGGCAATACATAAATGAATGAGTGCTGCTATGGTCCAATAAAATTGTATTTACAATAGTCAACGGACTGTAATTTGTCAACTCCTATCTTGCCTTATAGTTATCCATATAAAGTTCATATAGCCCTTGCAGTCTAAGTGCTCTTGGAGAACTGAAAATCTGTTTTACTTAGAAATCTCCTTATCTTACATAGAATTAAGAATAGTCCCTGGCACACAGTAAGAACCTAATAAATACTTAGATGAAAGAATGAATAATTCTATTATTCAAAAAATATTAGGCCTATATCATATGATTAACTTGATTGACAGAAAAGTTAAAACTTGCCTTTCATAATAGCCTGCATATAGTGATCTTCAATTGTAATCACAAGACAAATATTAGGAAAACAACCTTAGAAAAAGTAGTCTAAGAATATGCCTAAAGCCAGGCATGGTGGCTCATGCCTGAAATTCCATCACTGGAAGATCAAGGCAGATGGATCACTTGAGTTTAGGAGTTCAAGACCAGGCTGGCCAACATGGTGGAACCCTGTCTCTACTAAAAGTACAAAAATTAGCCGGGTGTGGCGGCACACACCTGTAGTCCCAGCTACTCTGGAGGCTGAGGCATGAGAATTGCTTGAAGCCAGGAGGTGGACATTGAAGTGGGCCAACATCACTCTACTGCACTCTCCAGCCTGCGTGACAGAGCGAGACTCCAACTCAAAAATAAAAAAAAGTTGATAGAACATGTCTCATGTGCAATCCCTAAAGCTACTTCTACCCATGTTAATATTCTTGTCCTAATCTCAAAGTTTATCATTTATATCTAAAGTGATGATTTTACTCTAATCAGATATAATCCACATGAAGGATTTTTTTATACTGCATTCCAAAGTAATTGTGTATTTCTCCTCACAACACTTTTGTACTAACCTGAACATTGAACATTTCTTCTCCTTTCACTTTAATAACTTGTCAAATATCCTGTGGTATCCTTTAGAACTACAGCATCCAAACACATGGCTAAATGTTGAAGGCAATTCATATTTTAAAATGCATTAATCCCTCTAACGCTACAATGTATTGCATAGTTCCTATGACTTTTCTGCAATCTCTCCCTCAAATTCTAGAAATTAATCTTCCTGCTGTTGGATTCACAAAATTCAATGAGTTACTCTTGATTTAAGAGTCCAGGACTATTATAGAACCACAATTTATGCCCTTCACATAGCATAATCAATATTTATTGATCTAATTTGTTGATTCAAAATGCAAAAATAATTGGTTAATGAAGATTAAAATCCAAATTTGGACTTTGAAATAATTCATCTTGCAAACTCTCTAAATAAGCAGCATAAATTAAGTACTCATAAAATTGTTATGGAAATATTACATGCTTAAGAGACTAAACTTTTCAAATAACTCGGGGGAACTCATTTTTATTCAATTGATACAGACACTAGAAACTACTTAAAGAAAGGTTTCCTCTAAGGACACTAACAAGAGAACCTTGTGTTTGCCTAATTTGAGTTCCTTTAATTTTTTTGTAACTACATTTATTTCATTGAAAGAAACTGATTACATATTTAAAAGGTTTACTTAATATATCACTAATTCAAATTAATCACTGATTCCCTGACTGATATTTTATAGGTTACATACAAAAGCACTGTAGTCTGAAACATCAAAATCTTTTCTATCATAATGCTTGAGAAAAATTCAACCTATGATGACTCAAAAACATTGCAAATCTGTTACAAAAAAATTTCAAAACATAAAGTACATGACTATGAAATGAGCAGTTTCCAAAAGTAGGTACATGAATATAATGTGATTTCGATGTCTTCATCACTAAGGTTATAGTTTTTAGAATACACAGCAAACATTGTTCAATTCATTCTACATATCTCAATATATCCAGTAGGTGAATGCTGTGTTTTCAAAAGGAGAGGTAAACTTTTTATTACCCTCTACAGATAAAAAACTGTTTTAAGAAATATTAAAACACTGATCAGGGTTGATAATACATCTCATTAAAATTTTCTATGATCTCAAAAATCACACCTCTAACTTAAAGTTAAAATAATTCTTCCTACTTCACAAGTGAAAAGATAAAATTTCACATAGAATTCTTTCTATATCAAATAATTAAGTCTTCATTTTCTTTTCAAGAAAGAAAGATCAGGTCACTCTATTACCAGCCATCTATAAATACATTATTCAAGAACTTTATCACAGGCAACATTATTGCCACACAAGACATGTGGTCAGTAGTATCTCTGTCAAACTACATGATCTTGCTAGGGTCACTTAAAAATTTTATCTCATATTTCCATATGTGAAATGAGATAATGTTTACTCACAGAAGCTTTTAGAATATACCTCGTTTATGATGTCAAGAGCATTATGTATGTTCCAAAAACATTTTAAGCGTTTCCAAATTTCAATTTGCAGTGTTTTCCAATAATTTCTTACCAATTTAGCATTTTTAATTATAAAATTCCTGAAAAAGTAAATGAATAATTATGAAGAGGTTATTTGTATAAAAATGTGTCATCTACTAATAACTATACTAAACTTCAAACTCTATTGGGAACATAAGTAAACGTCTTAAAGTTATATTTTACAAAGAGTATGCACATAAACATTCTTCGTGTCATGTATAATTTCAAACAAAACTATTGCACATCTCTTGCTACATTCCACATTTCACTCAAAAACAAAATTTTAAAGAACAGCTTATATAACTCTGTACCTTGTTTGTGGCTTGCAATTATAATAATTGAATTTATAACATATATTTTGCCATTTTTAACTGTCATCAACCTTGCTTACAGTTGCTTAAGTAGAAAATAAAATAAAACTGAGGCCAAAGGTTTAAGACAATGATAGGTATTTCTTTTGTATAAAGTAGCATTTTTAGAAGTTTTCAAATTTTTGCAAATTATTTCCATTTCATGAGTTCTACTATTATATACTATGTTTCTTAATATTTATCACCTTAAACATAATATTTATCACCTTAAAATCTTTTGAGATTTTAGAATCTCAAAAACTAATTTGGCTCCATTTACTATAATGAAGGTACTGATATCATGTGCCTTTCATGTTAAAAAATATTTATGAGACATAACAGACTCCTGCTAAATTTATTACTGTTATTTTCTTCACCTTTGTTGAAAGTCATATATAAAAGCAGAATAAAAGTTACCATTAAAAAATTATAAATACATTCTTTGGAGAACTCCGCCTATGTAGGAAATGCAGGTACCAGGTGGAGCCTATGTCATAATGCAGGGCCATTCTTTTGTTGTTTAAAGATGTGGAAAAATGCAGAAAGGTACCATCAATGATGTATTTTAAAATCCTACAGTGACTGAGATCCATTTCAGATTCATCAGGTAATACCTCAAACTGTTTACATTAAAGAAAAAATAAGTCAAGAACATCTAATATGGAAAGTAGGCAGTTGTGAAGCTTATCTGAAAAATCTAAATAAAATAACAAATATTACACAACTCAGAAAACTATATACCCCATCTTTATCAAACAGTATTGAGACATTATCAGATAGTGTTACTTGTAATATCAACATAAGCTGTTTTGTGAAATGTTAAACTGTTTTTAAATATTCAGCATTCTTTTTAATAAAATATTAATTTTCCTGATTATAAAAGAAATTTTATAAATGTTCATTGTAAAAAATTAAAACAAAACAGTCATAAAAAAACTTAATTAAATCATGTTAATATTTAAAAAACACTTTATTGAAAAAAGTTATTAATATTTTAAAATACAGAGCAAGACTAGCACTGAATCAAACTTCCATTTATGAGAAATCATAAAATGAGAACTTTTTTCTATTCTAGCCATGTTGTTTTCTTCAATATCTATATATTTGGTTAGAGGATGTGTCACTTTCTACATATCCTTCTTAATCTAAAATAAAGTTAAGTACTGCTTAAGGAAAAGAGCATCTTTTGGAATCTACATGTCAGAGTACAGCACTGATTCAGTAACACACACATGCTCCTATGTACCTAAAGGGCCCCACCTGCACATACAGGATGCTGTCTATGCTTAGAAAGCTGCATCAGCAAATTCCTCACATCTCAATCTTTTTTATCTACTTTTTATATAATTGTATCTTTTTCACATCTAATGATTACCTTCTAGGGTGGGGAGGGAAAGAGAAAAAGTCCTTTAAGGCAACTTCGTTTATCTTTAAATTCACACAATTTATGGAATCTATGGAGCAAATCAGCTTATTAATCATTGTTTCTCCAAAGAAATAGATATACGACAAAATACCTCAAATTTCATTTTAATAAATGAGGAAAATTAAAGTGCAAAGACAAATAATAAGCCATCCCTGGACAATCCTTCCTATTATTACTTCCCCAATGAGAATAAAATGTTACACTTAGCATAATAAAGTAAGGAGGTAGGTTAACCTCAGAAGTATGCCTTTGTCTTATCTCAACATCAGCTTGCTGGATATATTTAATCTCAAACGAAGTCTTCATGAATAATTGTGTCTGGGAAATACGCTTTCAAAAATATACTTGAAATAGCTGAGTTTAACCCAAACTTTGAGTTTAAATAGATTTGCGAAAAGAAGTACTAACTTAGAAAATCCTAATGCTCAATGATTTACTTCTGTTTGAATTGGGGTTGGTGATTTTTAATTTGTGGTGTTAATAAATATGGTACCCACAAAAATAATAAAACAGCATCTACCACATTCTGAATATTTTTTATGTGCCAGGAGCTGTGCTGGGCACACAGACTAGAAAATTCCATTTAGTTATCAAATTCAGCTGAACACGGAGCTACAATCACTGACTTAATATTTTTTAATTAACACCAAAAATAAGCTTTTGGAGCATTTGGTATCTTACCTAAGGCCAAGTAGTTTTTGAGGGCCTGGATCTCAGCCCAAGTTTCATATACTAATAGTGTAAATTATGAACCTTTCCAACACTCTATAACTCTAGAAACAATTATTCAAATAATAGAACCCTTAGGAAAGAGAATACAGAATGCATTATTTTTTGGCTGTCATTTATAACCAAACTGGATAATTACCACAAAATACAATATAATGATGAGAAAAATGGTTATGCTTCCTATTCTTAAAATACATTACCTAAAAAGAGAAGTTTCAAAATATTATCTTACTATATGAACATATTGAAATATGAAAAAAGGAAGTTAAGCAGCTTGCCCTAGAGTTGTATATAAAGTACTACAGTAAACAAAAAAACTAAATTTAGAACTTGCCTCATTCAGCCTCTTGCAGCCTATAATAAAGGCTTTCTTTTCTACTCTTCCTCTTCAAACCAATTTTTTTCCAAAAAGAAATTGATAGAGATTTTAAAAAATTATTCAAGGGAAATAACAAAAGTAAACCTAAGGAATATCAAGAATTTCAGTTTGATTACATACATTAAACTGGTTTCAGCTTATCAGATTGCTGTTTTAATAAAACTAACTTATAAGAGCAAAGTAAAAGATATTACAAGACAAGAAAAGAACTCAAGCCAATGATGATGAAAAAAAGAGAAATAAAACCCAGAGAAATATTGCAGGGAAAAGGTACAGACAGAGGTACAAAGGTTAGAGCCTTTTGAAATGGAAGCAGTGCAGCCTACTGGCAAAGTAGGCAGGCTTTGGTCCAGGCCTACTGGGTGGGCGGGAATCTCTGCCATTGACTAGTTAACTGACGAATAATCATTTTCTTTTGTTTCCTTATCTCGAGTGGAATAATAACTATTATCTCAAAAGGCTGTAGTGAGGATTAAATGTGTAACACATGTAAAACTCAACAGTGAGCCTGGCAAATAACTGTTATTACTTATTATGGGGAAAAGCCAGAGGGGAAAATAGTAAGCATGACCTCAGGCTTTCTGTACACATAATCCACTGGGTCTTTTCTAACTATATTTACACCCTAAACTAAAGAAATAAAAATATGATTCCCAAATAATACGTATGATTTTGAAGATCATATATATCATATCTGAAATGTTAACAGCACTATATTTCCATGAACTTTATGTTTTCCTTGAACTGGCCTGAATTTAAAAGGCACACTTAAACCAAGATGTCACTGGCAAACAGGGGAAGAATAAATATAAACCCAACTACAGAAGTATAAAACAATTAGATTTTGTTTCCCAAAAAAGTAAGCTCTTGTCCTAAGTGTTTTATTAAATTGAAGCGAAGTCTGATTTTGATATATAGAATATTATTTTATTCTTTATTTTAAACCTTTCTTACATGTTTAAAAATATACAGGGGTTCAGAACAACCTCAATAAAATGACAACATTTCTACTAAAAGACCTTTGAAGCCAAACCACCAAGGTGCAAACATGGTTGGCTTCTAACTTGAAGAGTCATAGGCACATTTTATTAAATGCATTTCATAAAACAAATAAAAAATGCTGAGAAGAAAAATATTCAGTAGTTTGATATAAATTTTAAAATATCTTTCAGGCAAGAAACTGATGGTAAAAAAGTAATATTTAGATGTTTTACTGCTCATACCTGCTTCACTAATTCCTCAAATGCTACTTTGCTACATCTAAACCCCTGACAATTTATTACACAATCCCATGTAGCACGCAAAAAAATAAGTTAATCTCTGCATCTGAAAACAGATCATTACAAAAGAAAATACTGACAGCTCTTACCTGTATTTGATAATTAAGTATATTATATTCTCAGCAGCACTAAAAATGCAGCTTCGTCTAATATAAATATCTAACTAACAATTACACAAAAGTATTTTTCTCTTAAAATAAGTTTTTGTATATACTTTTTCCAATGGTGGCAACTTAAACAACACTGATCTATATATTTTGCTAAGAAAACATTAGGCACAGATAACATAATTTACATTTTCTTTGCTGTAAAAAATATAATATGTGCAAACACGTACCACACAAATGACTGACTAGTGGACACCACAGTAAGCTATCGTAGAACTAACACAAAAAGGTTCATGTTTTATTTTATTTATTTTTAAAAAGGACATTCTAAATACCCTTAAGAGTAATACCTCACTGCTGGATGAGTATGAGTATCCTGCATCAGCATTAGAATTACTAGTGGGTTTTCCTAAAGAAAAACAAAGCTTTACTATAGCAAAAAAAAGACATCACTTTTAAGCACATGAACTAATTTAAAAGGAACCAGATAAAAATGTTTCCAAAAGCCATTAAAAATATTTAATAAGCTACCAGGTTGCTTTGCTGGAAGAAATAAATTATTTAACATTATGGATGCTTTATACAGTAGATTCTTTCATTAGCTAAGACACTTCTGAAGTAAGGTACCAATGGATGCAGATCAAGAAAAGGAGAGAGGAGAAAAGAAAAAACAACAGGAGATTGTTAGGAAAAGGGGGAAAAGCAAACGTCATTTTACCCAGAAGAAACAAAAAAATCGAGTTTCTATTTGTTTGTAGCAGAAAAACTACCGCAGTGATTATAAAAACACAAACAAAGGAGTTGTTTGGCAAGTAATAAAATGCAATGCTTACTTTGCATCCTCCATGAAGAGACCACTTATGGACTGTAGATTAATGTGATTAAAAGTACACTTTGATGCAAAAGATTATACTTTGCCACATATATAATATGTAGCTTTTTTCTACAAAGGGCAATTTATGTAAGTAATAACTTCCACAAAAAGTGAGAGGAACACAGAAAGACAAAATGAGAAACAAAGACAGAGGCAGGGTACAGTCAGACAGAAAGAAACGCCAAGCCGAGGGGCTTGCTCATGTCCTGCAGAAGATTTGAGACTTTTTTTCATCTCGGTGCTTATTTTTCCTATTACTGCACACTAATAATCACATGCTATAATTATTTCATGAGATAACCCTCTATACATCCTTCCCTTTAGTTTCTTACATGAAAAAAAAAAAAAAAAAAAAAGAAACCTTTAGTCTCATACTTCATTTTATAGTCAACTATTCAAGTAAATATTTCTCTGGTGGCAAATTTCCAGATGAATCTAGAATATGATCCAAAACCACTGTCAGATTACATTTGATTTACTATAGCTTTCTTCAAATGGAGCAAGAATTAGCCCGTTTCCTAGGTTTAGGGTCTTGTGCTTCCTGATCCTTCACACACATACAGGATGTGCACATTGTCTCAGACAGTCTTCGGAGGCCTAGCCGGAAAACGCTGTTGGACAGGCTGTATATTACACAGTTACAAAAGCTATTACTTATTGCAAGCCACGTTGTTAAGAAGGACAGCGTCGGATTGTCCAAGATCCGGGAGCTTTCTAGAAGAAAGTAGATGATATAGGGGAGCCACAGCATATAAAATACACTGGTTATCCTAAACAAAACCATGGCGTAGCGTCGGTCAGGGCTGTGTCCAGTCTCTCTAGAAGAATCTACCTCATGACTAGGGAATCGGGCTCTTCGGTCATTTATCTCTTTGGTGTGCTGACGGCAAATTTTGAAAATGTGGAAGTAAGTGAAGCAGACAACAAAGGCAGCAGGAGCATAAAGTAAACAAACAATAAAGCCAGTAAAATAGGCACTGGTGAGCCAAGAGGTGGCACACCATTCAAAAATGTCACCATGGTAACCAGGTTTCCCCCAGCCAAAAAAGGAAGGCAAGAAAATTAGGCAGGAGTAGATCCAGATCAAAATAATGCAAATTCTCAGGCGACAAGGAGTGACCAGTTGATTGTAGGAAAGAGGCTTGGTTATTGCAAGATAACGATCCACGCTGATGCAAGCAAGACATGCCATAGAAACACTTTTTAGAACTGAGATGATATATCCAAAAACCTGGCAAGTCAATGACTCGTGGACACCTGTAGAGTAGTGGAGAAGTGAGAGAGTAGGAACCAAGCAGCTAACTCCAACGAAAAGATCAGCATATGCCATTGTCTGAATGAAATAGCTGGTAGTATAATGATGTAACAGTGGAGCACAATGAAAGACAAAGATAACTGTTAAATTCCCAGCAATGATCAGAAATGTCAGCAACACAATAACCACTGTCTCAAAGATGCAGACATCCACCACACTGTAGTGACCAAATCCAAGTGGGCAGGAGTGATGCTCGGACACATTCACAATGCCACTGCTCATGTTCAGGATCCTCCATTCAGTCCACCTGGAATCATTCATGGCTTGGAAATTAAAGATGCCTGCAGACTTGGCTACAGCAAGCAGGTGTCCTGTTAAACACTGCACATCAGTGTTTCAGAACCTGCTTCAGTAGACAGTGTCAGTGCTTCTGTCACAGCTGAGAGTCCCAGAGAGTGCTCAAGTCTCTTCATCAGCCTCAGTTCAGCAGTGACACACCTCAGCTTTCAGGGGGCGGGGAGGTAGAAAGAAGGGGGTAAGTTAGAAAGGAGGTGAAAAGAGGTCACTAATTAGCTTCCTCTGGTGCCCTCAAAGAACTTTTTGCAGACATAAGGCACTTCTAGAGAAAACAGACATTATCTTGCACTATGAAAAATTAAATCTGTAAAAAGAAAAAAAAATTGCCAAGGGAAGAAAAGCTTCTGTGGGCTGTTTGTTCTCCTAAAAGAGGCAGTTTCTTAGGGATCAACTAGAAAGAAAGAGAAAAGAAAAACTCTTAAACTGTCTCAGGTTTCTTGTTTCATCTATGATGAAAAATGCATTTGTATTTTAGGCTTTAAATATCAAGATCTCAAATTTGGTTGAAAAGCTAAGGAAAAGTTCATTGTGGCAAAGAGTGTCTTAGGGCTTAGTTCAGGGATTGATGTTGGTGGGTCAACTTTATAATCTATTTCTCTCTCATTTTTCTAAAATCTAAGAAAAACAACTCTATCAAAGTTAATTTATAAAGATTCATCTCGACATGGGGAGAGTAGGGGGAATAAACAGATCCCAGATTGCCCTATAACTCTCATGAGGAAAAAGTATTTTTCCAAAAGAAAAGATAATATACAACGAACTAATGGATTAACACCTAGCAAAATATAATAAACTTCTGAAGTTTTAATTCTGCATGCATTTTTAAAGCATTTAGATGAAAGCAGTTTTAGTACATTACAGTTACTGGTGGTACTAACAGCAACATAAATTATACCTCTTCCTTTTCAAAATGAAATCATTTTTGCTATTAATTTGCACGTACAACTTAAAATAACGTTTGTTATTTGATATACCACCTTTCTTATAACGGAGCATGATAAAATATATAGCTCATAGTTATTTCTCACCTTTGCAACTGCACACCAATATCTCACATATATGTGTAAATACATATTAAAGTTAGACAATAATAAAACTTTCCAATACACTCTGAGCTTATCTGACCAGAAATCCTGCCATTATTTATTACTTAGGTGTTTCTAACAGGCTTCATATTCTATTTTACTATACCTTTTCTATTTTCGGTAGATGATTAACACATTAAAAATCATTTCTTTAACTATATCTTCTGAAAGTGGAAAATTACCTTGTTTATTACATTTGCAGTTATGTAGCAGCCATATGTTAAAAAATACCTCTTCTATTTCTGTATTCTATTTTGAGCAAGTGCTCAATTAATACGGGGGCCATTAGGTAGGTTGCAAGATAGTCTTATTTTTAAATACCTCTAAAGTATCAAGATGAGTTTAAATCCTAGAGTTTGAAATATTGCAAGGCTGGCAGGACAGAATCCATCCAAAATGCTTCCAAGGTCATTCTGATATCAGGTTAACATTTGTCAAAGTACTTTTTAAAAGTAAAGTCATTTCAGAGAGTCTCTTGTCATTCTTTGTTATCTTATCTTTTGAAGAAATAACATGCATTAGAAATAAAAACAATTCCTCCAGGAACAATGCAGCAGCTTAATAGAAAGCATTCTTCTGAAAGTTATTTTCTGGTGCACCACCAAGTCATTCAGGCAAGTCCTTCTGCTTTTGTAATAGCCATAGGATATTTCTTCTTGTACATTCCTAGTTTCACTTATCACAAAATAGTTCTCTTGTTACAGGAATAAGGTAATGCTTCTCACCTACATTCACTCTTATCAGCTGCTAGGCTGGGCTGCTTGATTCAGAAGTCCGATTTACTGTGATGCAGTTACAAGGATGCTGTCAGTATATTCTTCACAATCTCTCAGCATCAATGCCTCCACCTGAGCCCAAGCCCTCCTCCTCATCATCATCCTGGGCTGATGCAGAAAAACTCACCATCAGAAAGGTGACTCGGCCCTCCTGCCCCAATCAACAGCACAGCCAATGGCTACTGCAGCTGAAACTGTCACTAGGTAACAGTTGCCAGGCACATGCAGGCTTATAGACTTACTCGGCAAGCTCCGATCAAGACTGACAAAAGAAGACAATGGAACTGACCGATCTTTATAATATATTAAGGCATTTATGAACTTCTCAAGTTATTCTCCTTATAGCATTTGTAAGGATTATTTTGTATGGACAGGACAGAAAAAATAAACTGGTATACTCCTGTAAACCCTGTAAAGAAACTACCACAAGGCACTATGACACTAAAAAGTCAGCAGTAATCTAATGCTCTTTGGAAGAAAAAACTTATTAATTATTAAAAAACTGCCAAGTCTTCATGAACTCAAGTGATATGACTACTAATTTCTCTCTAAAATACATAGTTATATTTTAATTAACAGAAGTTAGAAATCATTTACGAATCTCTCCCATCCCCACCATACCCACAAAAAATTGCTGAGTTTGATGTATTTAACTGTACAAAGCAACAGAACTAACACTACTGTACCCAAATCTATTCAGAGAAACACTGAAGGTCAAATATGATCTCAAAAGAGTATAGAAATTAGAATAAATAGAAACATGCTTATCTACTTTTTATCCTAATATGGAAAAAAGGTCAAATAGTTATAAAAATCTGTTCTAAGTGCTTGAGCTACACATACCTAAATTAGAACAATGCAAATTAAACTAAAATATTTGATGGGCATTAAAAACATTTCTGATTATTTTGACTTACTACAGGAAAATATTCACTATTTTAAACATATTTCTTACGGGATTAGCACTTTTCTTAAAGTGACTTAGAACTAATTTACAAATTATTTCAGAATTAAAATACACCAGGAAAATGAAGATAAAAATGGAAGATAACTAACATTTGTTGAGTATTTTCTATATGCTAAGCACTGTGCTATGTGCTTTATATACTCTTCCTTTATAAAAATCTTAAAACTATATGAAGTTGGTATCATCATTATCATTTTTCAAAGGAAGAAAGCAGATACTAGAAGTATAACTTGCCTATAATTACAGAGCTGTGAAACCAGGACTGAAATAGGTTATTATTATTCTTAACACTATTTAAAAATTGCAAACCAAAACCACAATGAAATACTATCTCACACCAGTCAGAATGGTTATTATTAAAAAGTAAAAAAACTGAGATAGATGCAGAAAAAGCCTTTGATAAAATTCAACACCCCTTAATGCTAAAAATTCTCAATAAACTAGGATGGAACATATCTCAAAATAATAAAGCTATTTATGACAAACCCACAGCCAATATCACATTGAATGGGCAAAAGCTGGAAGCATTCCCTTTGAAAACCAGCACAAGACAAGGATGTCCTCTCCCACCACTCCTATTGAACATAGTATTAGAAGTTCTGGCCAGGGCAATCAGGCAAAAGAAAGAAAGAAAAGGTATTCAACTAGGAAGAGAGGAAGTCAAATTGTCTCTGTTTGTGGATGATATGATTGTATATTTAGTAAACCCCATCGTCTCAGCCCAAAATCTCCCTTAACTGATAAGCAACTTCAGCAAACTCTCAGGATACAAAATCAATGTGCAAAAATCACAAGCATTCCTATACCCCATCAAAAAATAGACAAAAGCATATGAACAGACACTTTTCAAAAAAAGACATATATGTGGCCAACAAACATATGGAAAAAAGTTCATCATCACTAGTCATTAGAGAAATGCAAATCAAAACCACAATGAAACACATCTCATGCCAGTTATAGAATGGGGATCATTAAAAAGTCAGGAAACAACAGATGCTGGAGAGGATGTGGAGAAATAGGAATGCTTTTGCACTGTTGGTGGGAGTGTAAATTATTTCACCCATTGTAGAAGACAGTGTGGTGATTCCTCAAGGATCTACAACCAGAAATATCATTTGACCTAGCAATCCCATTACTGGGTATATACTAGAAGGATTATAAATCATTCTACTATAAAGACAAATGCACATGTATGTTTACTGGCACACAATAGCAAAGACTTGGAACCAACCCAAATGCCCATCAGCGATAGGCTGGATAAAGAAAATGTGGCATATATACACCATGGAATACTATGCAGACATAAAAAAGATGAGCTCATGTCCTTTGCCGGGACATGGATGAAGCCGGAAACCATTCTCAGCAAACTAACACAGGAACAGAAAAGGCAAGTATTTCATGTTCTCACTCATAAGTGGGAGTTGAACAATGGGAACACATGGACACAGGGAGGGTAACATCACAGACCAGGGCCTATCAGGAGGTGGGAGGCTAGTGGAAGCATAGCATTAGGAGAAATACCTAATGTAGATAATGGGTGATGGGTGCAGCAAACCACCATGGCACACATATACCTATGTAACAAACCTGCATGTTCTACGCATGTATCTCAGAACTTAGACTATAATAACAATAATAAAAAAGTGAAAAAATTACAGATATTGGAAAGGTGGTAGGAAAAAAGGCACACTTATATAATGCCAGTGGGAATGTAAATTTGTTCAGCCACTGTGAAATGCAGTTTGACAATTTCTCAAAAACTTTAAACAGAACTACCACTCAACCCAAAGAAATAGAAATCATTCCACAAAAGACACATGCATTTATGTGTTCATTGCAGCACTATTCACAATAGCAAACACATGGATCAATCTAGATGCCTATCAACAATGGACTGAATAAAGAAAACATGGTACATACAGACCATGAAGTACTATGCAGCCACAAAAAGAACAAAATAAGGTCCTTTGCAGCAATACAGATGCAGCTAGAGGCCATTATCCTAAGCAAATTATTGCAAAAACAGTAAACCAAATACTACATATTCTCACTTTTAAGTGAGAGCTAAACACTGAGCACAGATGGACACAAAAAGGAGAACAACTGACACTGCGGCTGACTCCACAGGGAGGGTGGAGGGTGAGAGGACTGAAAAACTACCTATTGAGTAGTACGCTCACTGCCTGGGTGATGAAATCATTTGTATACCAAACCAATGACACACAATTCACCCATGTAACACACTTGTACATGTACTCCCTGAACCATAAATGAGCAAAACACCAAGAATAAAACAAATAAAATCCCTACTCTCTTCTTTCTTCTGATGGCTGCCAGTCAGAAAATGTCTTAGAATAATTTCAGATTTTGTAAAAATGATTTCTATCATATCAGTATCTTTTCTTACTGCAATGGAATAAAACTAAAAATCACAAGAGGAGCTTTGGAAACTGTGCAAATACATGGAAATTAAACAACATGCTCTTGAATGACCAACAGGTTGATGAAGATCTGAATAGACATTTCTCATAGAAGGACATACAAACTGCCAAGATGTCTATGAAAAATTGCTCAATTCGCATCAGGGAGATGCAAATCAAAACTATAATACAACTGTATAACTATAATCTCACCTAGTGAATATGGTTATTATCAAAAGAACAAAACATAACAAATGCTGGTGAAGACGCAGAGAAAACAGAACACTCATATACTGTTAGGGAGAATGTAAAAGTAAAATAGCCACTATGCAAAACAGTATGGAAGTTCCTCAAAAATTTAAAAATAGAACTATCATATGATTCAGTAATCCCACTGCTGGTTATATAGCCAAAAGAAAGGAAATCAGCAATAACAAACAGATATATGCACTACCATGTTATTACAACACTTTGGAAGGCCGAGGCAGGCAGATCAACTTGAGGTCAGGAGTTCAAGACTAGCCTGCCCAATATGGTGAAGCCCTGTCTCTACTAAAAATACAAAAAAATTGCCAGGTGGGGTGGCACATGCCTGTAATCCCAGCTGCTCAGGAGGCTGAGGCATGAGAATTGCTTACAGTGAGCCAAGATCGTGCCACTGTGCACTCCAGCCTGAGCAACAGAGTGAGACTGTCTCAA
>NW_016107377.1:2559095-2576943 GCF_001604975.1 Cebus imitator
TAAACGAATAGAGACTAACATAAACCTGTTGTCCTTTAATAAATTGAAAAACGTACGAAAAGATGTATGCATTCAGAATTTACCTATTTCCTCAACTCCGTCTCCTACCTGGCAAGTTTTCTCCATCTCCACTATCATTACCCTAGCAAACCAGCATCATCTTGTGCTTAGACACCTGTAGTGGCTTCCAGTGTGGCCTCCATGAGTTGTTTGTAGTCTCTCTTCAATCCCTTATTCACAAAAAAAAAAAAACCACCCAAATTTTTTTCCACAGTACAAACCAGATTGTGTGCTTCTCTGTTTTAAAATACTTCACCGGTTTTACACTGCCTTTAGGATAAGATCCTAATAGGTGCTATAAAAACTGGTCTCCAGGTATCCATCCAGTCTCATTTCTCTTCTGTGTTGTTTAGAATTAGCTGAAACACCTCTACCTCCCCACCAACTCATATCCCTCACCCCCCAGTTGCAAATATACTTGCTATGTTCCCTATGACCTCAAGATATTTATAACTGCTGCTTACTATGCCATCACACTTCTTTTATTTAATTCAGATGCAATCTTTAGGTCTCAGTTCAAATACCACTTCCTCTGGGAAATCTTCCTAGTGTTCCCACAGGGAACCAGACCAGATTCTACACTTATTATAGTTTATAATTATTTACTTCATTCAGCTTTGTCTTCTTGACTAGATTGCAAGTCCCATGAGGGGAGCAACATCTGCTTTGTTTGCCATTACATCTCAAGTGCCTATACTGCGGTGCTGGACACAGAATAGGTGTCGAATAAATAAGTATTTAACATAATTTTAATATAAATCACATAAAACAGCTAAAAGAGTCTATCAAAGGACTGGAAAAATGCTAATATCCAGTTTATGTGAAGCTCAGCATACACAAGCTTCACAAGAAAAAGCTAGGAAATGTATTTCCCAATTGTAGGAGGGGGAAATTAACTTCCTAATATATTCAAATGAAGAGCAATATTAGTCATCTATAAATCTCCCTACAATGAATAAATATGAGCATTTCACTAGTGCTTTGAAAACTCCTATCTAGCAAGTGACAATGATTACTTATCATCTAAAAAAATGCCAAATGCTGCAAAATACAGTATCAATGCACTTTAAATATACTATCAAATGTAGCATTAAAGCAACTTGGTCTAAGTGCCAAGAAATAAATACACCCTCTGAAGTAATACATATCGCAATCTACTGATTTAGTGACCTCTTAAGGGTAGAAAACAATTTTATGTTGTCAATTTCATTTCATTATGAGACAAATTATTAGCAACTAAGAGTATTTCAGAAAAGTTAATTTAGTGGCACTACAAAAGAAAACGTCCTCAACCTGATAAAGACATTTTATGGGAAAACCTACATCTAGCATAATATTTAATGGTGAAATATTTAATGATGAAATATTAAATGCCTTCTTCCCAGACTGGGAAAAGGGGAAGTATATCTGCTCTTACACATCTATACACATTGTACTAGAGGTGCCAGCCAATATAACAGGCAAGAAAAAAAAGGCATACAATAAAAGGAAAATATAAGTGTGCACCTAAGAAATACTAAAATGTCTTCCCAAGTGCCCACCAGAACTAATGAATACATTTTGTCAGAACACAGGTCAATATATAAAAATGACCTCATTTCAATATACTTGCAAGAAACAGTAGGAAATAAAATTTAAAAACAATAAATCATTTAACATAGCCTTGAAAAACAGAAAGTAGGTGAGAATGTATAAAACCTCGATTCTGAAAATTATAAAATGTCATTTGAGAAAAATTAAAAGGTCCTATATAAATGGAGATACACATACAATCCTTTTTTTTTTTTTTTTTTGGATGGAGTCTTGCTGTGTCGCCCAGGCTCTGGAGTATAGTGGTGCAATCTCGGCTCACTGCAACTTCCGCTGCCTGGGTTCAAGCGATTCTCCTGCCTCAGCCTCCTGAGTAGCTGGGATTACAGGCATGCACCACCATACCCGCCTAATTTTTGTATTTTTAGTAGAGATGGGGCTTCACCACGTTGGCCAGGCTGGTCTCAAACTCCTGAACTCAAGTGATCCACCTGCCTCAGCCTCCCAAAGTGCTGGGATTACAGGCGTGAGCCATCACGCCTGGTCTACTGTCTTTACAGAATGGAAGACAATATTGTTAAGAACATCAATTTTTCTCATATCGATCTTTAGATTCATTACTATTCCAATTAAAATCCAAGCAGCTTTTGTAGAACTGACAAGCTACTAAATCTAAAACCTGTAGGTAAACACAAAGGATCTAGGAGAGCTAAAACAATCATAAGAGAAAAAAAAAAAAAAAACAAAGTTGAAAGATTGTACAACCTCAATTCAAGACATACTATACAGCCTTAAGAGTTAAGATCTTGCACTGGGTGCAGTGGCTCATGCCTGTAATCCAGCAATTTGAGAGGATGAGGCAGATGGATCACCTGAGGTCAGGAGCTCGAGACCAGTGTGCCCAACATGGCAAAACCCTGTCTCTACTAAAAATATAAAAAATTAGCCAGGCATGGTGGCAGGCGCCTGTAATCCCAGCTACTCAGGAGGCTGAGGCAGGAGAATCACTTGTACCCAGGAGACAGAGAGCCCGTTTGCTTGTTTATGGCATCCCATGATGATTTTATTTTCCCATCTTACAGGTGAAGCTATTGAGAGACAGATGTTGAGACAGTTAAAGAACTTCTGGGATTTACTGCTCTGGGTTCCCCTCCCACAACAGCATGGGAGCTGTCTTTCTCTTTCTCTCTCTCTCTCTCTCTCTCTCTCTCTCTAATAAACCATTCTTCCACAAACAAACAATCCCCCTCAAAAAACTGAAGAGCTTCTATGTAGCAAAAGAAACTATCATCAGAGTGAATAGGCAAACTACAAAATGGGAGAAAATTTTTGCAATCTATCCATCCAACAAAGGGCTAATATCCAGAATCTACAAAAAACTCAAATTTACAAGAAAAATATAAATAACCCCATCAAAAACTGGGTGAAGGAGACAGACAATTCTCAAAAGGAGACATTTATGCGGCCAACAAACACATGAAAAAAAGCTCATCGTCACTGGTCATTAGAGAAATGCAAATCAAAACCACACTGAGATACCATCGCATGGCAGTTAGAATGGCAATTATTAAAAAGTCAGGAAATAACAGATACTGGAGAGGATATGAAAAAATAGGAACGTTTTTACACTGTTGGTAGGAGTGTAAATTAATTCAACCATTGTGGAAGACAGTGTGGTGATTGATTCCTTAAGAATCTAGAAACAGAAATTCCATTTGACTCAGAAATCCCATTACTGGGTATATACCCAAAGAATTATAAATCATTCTACTCTAAAGACACATGCACATTTATGTTTATTGCAGCACTGTCCACAATAGCAAAGACTTGGAACCAACTCAAATGCCCATCAATGATAGACTGGATAAAGAAAATGTGGCACAAATATACCATGAAATATATGCAGCCATAAAAAAGATGAGTTCATGTCCTTTGCATGGACATGGATGAAGCTGGAAACCATCATTCTCAGCAAACTAACACAAGAACAAAAAAAGTGGGAGTTGAACACTGAGAACACATGGACACAAGGAGAGGAACATTATGCACCGGGGCCTGTCAGAGGGTGGAGGGTTAGGAGAGGAATAGCATTAGGAGAAATACCTAATGTAGATGATGGGTTGACAGGTGCAGCCAACAACCATGGCACGTGTATACCTATGTAACAAACCTGCACATTCTACACATGTGCCCCACAACTTAAAGTATAAAAAAAAAGAAAAAAAATCAGCAGGTCAAAGACAATATTAGCAAAACGTATATCTAACAAAGGACTTGCATCCAAAATACATAACTGACTCCTACAATTTGTTAATGTAAATACAAATAATCCAATTAAAAATGGTGAAAAAATTGGAAGATACCTCACAAAGGAAGATATACAAATAACCACTAAGAAAATGAAAAAGTGCTCAGCATCCATAGTCATTAGGAAAAGGTAAAGTAGTTGAAATACCAATATATACCCACAATGAAATGCCAATATATAACCACTAGAATGGCTAAAACGAAAAGACTGACAAAACAATGTTGGTAGGGATATAGAACAACCGAAACTGTACACTGCTGGTAGTAGCGTAAAATGACTCAACTTTGAAAACTTTGCCAAACAGTTTGGGATTTTCTTATAACATTAAAGAAAATCTACCCTATCTCTCCCATCAATTCCCCCTAATAGGAAGAAAAACATATTGTCCACACAACACTCGTTTAAAAATTTTCATAGCAGTATGTATAAAAATGAAATAGCCAAAACCAGAAACATCCTACACACATCCATCAACAGGGGAACGAATAAACAAACTATGGTATTTCCATACAATGAAAAGGAACAAAATTAATGACACGCATAACATGGATGAAGCTTAAAACTAAAAGAAAGAAGCCATACATTGAAGAATATACATTGCATGATTTAATATGAAGTTCTGAAATGGGAGAAACTAATTTTTGCTGAAAGAAGTAGAACCCTAGTTGCCTCAGGGTGTGTGTGTGTGTGTGTGTGTGTGTGTGTGTGTTTGTGGTATGCACTCATGTGCACACATGCACCAAGACTGGCAAGAGGTATGAGGGAACTTTCAGGGATGAGGGAAACATTCTGTATCTTGATCCATGTGGTTACACACATGCATACATGTCAAAGCTCATTAAAATGTGACATTTAAGACCTGTGTAAGTTATAGCTGAAGAGACTGAAAAATCTGTGATGGCTTTTGCATGTAATCAAGTGTTCGAATTTTGTGTAAACCTATGAAATGAAGGCCCTAAATTACTTGAGCAAATTTTAACACATTGCCAGGAAATTATTTAGTATATTGATGTTTAAAAAGAAAAATACCAGAATCCTTTGTAGCAATGTGCCATAAAGAATAAGAGCTACTACAATGTCTGAAAGAACAGATACTGGTGGACAGAGTAAGTATATCCAGTCTGTGTGTACTTTCACACTCAATCAGTATATCTGACTCATGGCTCAGTGTTTGTATTCAAGATACAACAGCCCAGCTGCAAGTGAGACACTGAGTGAGAAAAGACTTATTAAATACCAGTTATACAACCCTTTGAGACTGCCCTAGCTAGCTGAGCTCTAAGACAATGAGCCAAGTAAGCAACACCTTTGAGAGGTTCCATTATGTTTCATCAATCATACAGAAAAATGGAGAGAGAAAATACCAATTTACATGTATATTTACGACCTTCTTAGTGAGGAAAGTCTCAAACATAAATTATGTGTTTAAAACTAAATTAATAGGTCAAAACAGTATGCAGAGCAATAAAATAAAACCATACACAGTAGGATCTTTCTTCTCATATTTTCTCCTAGGTATGTTATTACCCGTAATAAACATTTAAGTTTAAAGACAAGGAGATTCTATGACTTAGAGGAAAGGATGTAGGTTTTAGAATCAGACAGATTCGGGTTGGCACGATGGCTACACCACTCATTAACTATGAGGCCTTGGGTGTATCTTTCTCTCCATGTATCTCAGCTTCCATCTTTAAAATGGAGATAATAATACTTACCTTTAAAAGTTGGCTATGAAAACTAAAAATTAAAACAAAGCATGTAAACATACAGTGGCTATTCATTCAAAGCTCACGGAGAGAGACAAGCATATTATTTTACCATCAATAAGCTTTTTGTTTAACCGTTTTTCCTTCAGAAACTATATCCACAGGTAACATGCTGAAGTTTAGAAATTAATAACAACACTTCTTCTTTTCTATTGAATTGCCAGTTCATTCATCATCCCTTTTTATTATTAAAAAGGAATTCCTTTTTATTATAAAAAAGTATAGTATTAAAGAAAAGAAATATCATTGTCTGAACCTGACCATGCTTTCTAGGAAAATCCCATGATTAGCAATAAAGTAACATAAAATTACCAAGGCTTAGTCCATGAAAACCTAATGTGGATCCTACATTTCCCAGATAAATGAGGGCTTTCTAAAATTGATTTTTAAAATTTTGTTTTATGCCAGCGGACTGGATAAAGAAAATATGGTGCACAGATAACATGGGATACTCTACAGCCATAAAAAATGAAAGTATATCTTTTGCAGCAAAATGGATGCAACCAGAGACTATTATCTTAAGCAAATTAAATGCAAGAATAGAAAAAACCAAATACTTATATTCTCAACTGAAAGTGGGAGCTAAACATTTGGTACTCATGGACATAAAGAGAGCAAACATAGATTCTGGGAACTACTAGAGTATTACTCCTTAAAAAAGAAAAAGAAAAATGATACCAATTTTTTTTTAAAAATCTGTTTTATTCTATTACATTAGGCATCTAAATTCTTATAAGATGTATTATCTAGTCTTCTGTCTTCTTAAACCAAGAATTCTGACATAATTTAATATTTGGTAGGCTAGGATCATCACTATTAAGAATACTGTCTTCTGATACAATCAAACCCTTGTAGCTGCTGGATTTGTTTGATTTCCATAAGAATTAGGTGCCTTAAAAATAATAGATAGCTCCCTATATTTTCTGAATCTATTTGCAAAGCAAACATAGCAGTAGCCCCTCCTTCCCGTTCTAATTTTCTATCTTCATTTTCTAGAGGCTTCAGTATCAGAAACTAAGCTTCTAAGAATTTTTTCTCAAAGAGCAAATAAAGGCACTGCTCTATGAGTAACGTGCCATAGCTCAGGCCTAAGCTGACAGTTATTTCTAGATAAGTGAAGTGGTAGCTCTTTTACTACAGCAATAGATGTGAAAATACACTTAAAAATAACACAGGAGAGAAGGAAATTTCAACCTTTCTTACATCTCCCATGGCTTACAACTACCTACCAATCATGACCGTTTCCTACTTTATAAACTAAAAAATCTAGGAATTACAATTTTAATATAATTTCATTTCATTTTTATATCAATGAAATCCCATAAAAATTAGAATTATCTCATAGAAGGGTTCAAAACAGCTATCTCACTTCAACTTCTATACAGTAAAAACAGAGAGAGAAAAGTTAAACCTTAAGACATTTCCTACAAAAGTCTGTTAAAATTGTATGAAAACAGAAGAGCACGCTCTCATTTTGAATAATGGGTTCACATTATAGGAAAGAAAAGTTGGTTCATATTCATTTTAATTAAAAGAAAATTTTCTCTTATAAAAGAAAATTGCTATTTTTTAGGATATCTTATTGTTATGGCAACTGAAGTACTAAAAATAATAAAGAAATATCAAAGTTGTTATAGCAACTAGAATTTTAAAAAGCCATGAAGTATAGAATGATCAAACCTTGGCTTGAAATGCAACATCTATGACTCAGTTTTCAAAAGAAAACTTGAAATACTCATGATCTTGTCTTTATGAGTTGTCTCTGCAGTTTAAATTAAAAAACAAAAAACAAAAACCTAAGCATGAGTTATTTTTTATATTACTTACATCTTTCATTATTTTACACATATTCAACAATGTAGCTTTGACAACCCTACATGTTACTGACTTCCAACAATAGTGGGAAATGTTGAGCACTCAATAAATGTCTGTTAAAATGAACTCTATTTGGTTTGTATGAAATTTAGATTTTCTGCTCTTCTAACTTGCTTCCATACCTCCAATCTTCAATGCACTTCCCTAGAATACACTAAAAATGGAAAAGATTTACTTACTGCCAACATGTTCTGCCCAGATTGATGCAATTAGAGTTCAATTAAATTAAAATGTTAATGATGGTCTACTGCATGCTAGGTCTTGTTTGAGGTCTGGGATCCTATTCTCACAAAGCAAGCAAACAAACAAAGAAAATCACGAAGGTTCTAAAAGAAGGGGTAAGTCTTCTGAATTATATTTTTTTCAGACAGAGTCTGGCTCTGTTGCCCAGGCTGGAGTGCAGTGCTGCGATCTTGACTCACTGCAACCTCTGCTTCCCAGGTTCAAGCAATCCTCCCACCTGAGCCTCCAGGACTATAGGCGTGTAACACCACATCTGGCTAATTTTTGTATTTTTTGTAGAGATGGGGCTTCAACATGTTGCCCAGGCTGGTCTCAAATTCCTGAACTCAAGCAATCTGCCCATCTCGGCCTCCCAAAGTGCTGGAATTACAAGGATGAGCCACTGAGCCCAGCCTTTTGAAGGATTTAAGCTGAGATGTAACATGAATTAATTTATTTTCCCAAAAGATACCTTATTTGGAAACAAAAATTAAAATTTACATGCTTTGTATCAAAAAATCAAGACAGTCTTTAGTTTCATATGCTCCTTGCTGTAACTAATGACCAAAATTCAGTAACAAATGTAGTAAGATATGTTGCTAACATAGCCAATTTCTCCCGTGTTTATAGACTAACTTGGCTGGAATTGGCTGGAAACAACACTATGTATGTCTCTCCATACCTTTCTCCTTTATTTATACCCTCTATTTGTCTCCTTTTTAGTGTTATCCCCCTAAATCCATTGGTTTATCTTACGAGCTAGTAAAAAAGACTTGAGAAGGTGGGCTTAGTGGGAAAGAGTGCCATGGATTCTCCTTAGATCTAGAAAGGGAGAAGTGCAGCACTTGTTAGTTAGGGAAAACCTGTTATATGTATTATAGATCCTTATAACTCTGTAGAAAGAGAACACCTTCAGAAAATACAAAAGCTCTTCCTTTAACTATATTATCCAGTAAAGAAGATGACTAGTTATGACCACTATTATTTTAAAGCTAGGCTAAGATAATTCTATTGCCTTTCATTAAAATAAATACTATTATCCTTTAGATTAATGATTTACAATACCTAGATTTATTCCAGGTTATACTTACTAGCATCATACAACAAAATCTTAATTGTCCTAGTTTTTAAAAAAAGAATCGCAAGCACTGAAAAAGCACCAGAAGAAGAAACTAATGTAATTTTACATAGCTGAAATAGTACTTTTGAAAAGAAAGCTAGGAAAAAAAATCTGTGTTGTAGCTCTCAGTATCATATTCACCCTGTCAGCAGCAATTTATTTTCTGGAAGACAACATAATTTGTAACATTAGATTAATGTGGCAAATATACATTTTTATTGATTTTATAGTTTGCTTCTAATAGATTACGGTCATGAGAGTTAAAAGTATAGTTTTTATTTAATTGCATATCTCCATATATTTAGATAACAGTAAATAAAATATACAAACACAAACACGCACACCCAACACTGGTGAAAAGAGGATCTTTGAGGACTTTTTTTTCCCCATAAGATGGTTTGCCATATTATTCAGGGTTGCAAACCCTGACATGAGTAGTAGAAATTTTTTTAAATGTCTCTTAATAATGATTAAATACTCTGGTAATACAAGTGAAAGTAAAGGCAAAGCTAAAGAACACTATTTAAATAAACTGATAATAAACTAACTTAATTTTTTCGTTTACAGTGCCCTTTAAGCTTTGGAAAATCTCCAACTACAAATCATTATGAACAGATAGAGTTAGAGAGAATATAGTTAATAAGAGTAGAATTCTCATTTAAACATACATTTGTTCTCTACAAGAAAGCACTAAAGAAATGTCTTAACTGTTATGCCCTCCTCTACAAATTTCCCCCATACCTCATTTTCATCCAAAACACTGCATTGTCAGCTCCTAGACATAGACAATTGTCTCACTTATCTCTGTATCACTCAGGAAGCCTAATACATAATGCTTCAATCATAGGTACTTAGTGCATGTTTGTTGAAAGGATAATGTTTCTGTTGACTCAGCACTTCTGCCCCAGAGATCTCACAATATGTTGTAACAGACATTACTAACTTTATAAATATGATGTATGGCTTACTCAAGATTATGCTGTATTAAATATATGATGAAAAATGAAATATCAGCAGAAAGAAATGGCATGAAAACTTTCTAACCCTCAGACCAGGGATGTATTCACTAGAAGATCAATAAGACTCTACTGCAGGTGCCTGAAATAATGTACTAAGCAATTCAATTGGCTAACCAACAAAGGTCTGAGTGTGTTTGATCACATTCTTCACTAGGTAATAGAGTTCCTCTGATAAAATATTTCATTACTGTTATCCTCAGTGGCAAGCACAGTGCCTGGCACACAGTGGAAGGTAATGATATTTGCTAAATAAATCAGGTGGACTGATTACTGTTCCTTTCCTGTTGAACATCAACATAAAATATTATTTTACACAGTAAGGGTCTCATCTAGAATAAACATCAGAATTGTTTTAAAATATCAGAAATTGGGGTGGCTTAAACCTACCCAGAATATAAAGCTGTTTAAAAGAAAGCTAAAAATATTAAATTTTCTCATCATTCTATGTGGGGGAATAAGAAAAACGAGAAATCAAAGGAATTGACCTACATATGCCAGTACAACTTCCTTTTTTCATCAGGCAGTTTCAAAGCTAAGTGGCTAAAGTGATTAGGTAGCACAGGGAACAACTCAGAACACTGAACCTTTGACAGAAATCCCTTTTTAAGAGACAGAAATTGAGAAAGGAAAGAATAAATTTATTAGGCTGTTTCTAAGACATGCTTAAGAGATAAATGAATGTTGCTAAACTGGCAGAAGCATGGTAAGAAATGTCTCTATTGAGAAGGAGTCAAAATCAAAAAAAGAAAATGTCATTAAAAATTGAATTAGAAATTGAAGTCGGGATCAGCATGCATCGTGGGCAAGTTGTGGCCCACTAAGCAGCACAATGCCATAATACTTACAAACTACAGAGTTTAGAAATAAAATCAATGTACACACACAGAGAGGTTTATGTTAAACAGAGGTTTCACAGAGATTTATATCACAGAGGTTAAATAATCCTGTTAATCTAACACTAACATCACCATGCCAGCTTCAAACCAGCAATGTTCTACCGTTTTTTAGTGATGACCATAACACAGGCTAAAGCTTGATAAGTGCGACTCTGCAACATGGACCCATATTACATATTGTTAGGACTGACTGATCTTCCCATTCACTTTCTTTTATGTAGCCCTACTTTCTGATGCTGAAATAACTAGGTATGCATGTAGCATAAAGTAGAAAAATGACTCATACCAATGCACATATTCATACAGTAAAGCATTTTTGAATAAATATAATTTTGTTCAGAGAAAAACATGACGGGTTAAAAGTAGATTCTCATAGGATTTAAATGTACTAATAAGATGGTAGACTGGGTATTTAAAAATCAAAACACTAACACCAAGTAATTTATAGTCAACATTTATTCTAGGAAAAAAGTGCTCATAAAATTTTATTCCCTATCCAATGTTGTGATGTTTCTTATAGGATAACAATCAGATAAATCAACTTCTAGTTCTTTTCTTCTTTCATTACATATAAAGTATTTCCAGTGCTATGCTCTTTGAATAATATCAAGATCTTGGGGTCTCAACTCTCCAATATTGTATCAGTTTTCATAGGGCAAAGACATGTATTAAGATGTATTTGTGATAGAAAAGTTTTGGAAAATTTTAGGAAACCATTTATCTAATATCCATAATATGTTTTTATACTTGTAGACTTGATAGCCCTAATAGTTTAAATGCTTACATATGCAAATATTATCTGGCTACCAAAAGACAGTTTCAGAAATGTGAGAGAATCTAGTTATAGTTATGGGTTGAAATGACATTTCCTTAATAATTCCTTTTATAAATGTACCACCCAAGCTGAATGTCATTATGGGGCTATTTATAATTTAAATCTTTCTGTCAAGATAATTTTATGTCCTGACATGGCACCGAGTAGGCTGGAAACAGCTGTATGCCCTGAAGGGAAACAAAATTATCAGTGCTATTCAAGTGTAAAGGTATTAAAATAGGCAGTATTTCCTACAGAACTTCATGAGAAAAACGATGATGAATTGTAGCATAGCAAAATCATATCACTCAAATAATTACAACAATGATATTCAACAAATAACTTTTCTTCCTTCTAAATAGAAGAAATTTATTTATAAATATAGTTCAAATCCTTTGAACTTGCTAATAAACTAGATGTTATGGCAGTTAAAACTAACATTTGTTTATATGTGTATGAAATGGGTATTTAAAAAGTTTTGGAAATTTTCAGAAGAACCACTTACCCAATATCCCTGGAATGTCTTTGTATCTGTAAATTTTAAGTTTACATAAAAAAATGGTTTTAACCAACAAAAACAGAGTGAAAAGAAAATTCAGTTATTAAGTAACATGAGCAAATACTGTATTCACGGAAAATATGTCTAAACCTCATCATTAATAACAGATAATAAACAAGATAGTGAGAGTAAGGTGTTTCTTTTTGTTTTGTTTTACTTATTCAGTTTTATAAAACTGTTAGTATAAAGACCATTAGGTTATATCTAATTTGTTCCTTACATCTTAGGAGATTTTATGAGAATCTAAGTTTATGAAGAATTCTAAATTCATTTGTTGCAAATATGCTTCACGTCTTAGCCAAACACTACTGGAAATAACAGAAGAAAGTTCTAGTCTACTTATTCACCGGATGACAGTGAGAAACTCACGACTTCTCCCAGTCCTAAATGCCTATCTGTCTCATTTTTTAAAATGACATGCTTACCATCTGAAGCATGCACTAGCAAGATTAGGTTTCTTTTTATAAGTTCTTGAGAGCTCTGAAACGTTTACATTCAAAAGCGTGCTTGTTAAGATGTGCAAATATTATAAATGTGAGCTGACATAGAAAGACTGTACACATAATAGCTGCAGGAAACTACTGGTAAAGAATAACATTTTACATTATCTGTTGGTTATACAGGTCAAATCCCATTTACAACAAATGCTATAACCAATTCCAGTGAAAAAACTCAGCATGACAGACAGATTCCCAATGCTGTATTTTATGATCTAAACATCTTAAATCATATTTGGTATGTATTAATGTTCTCTACCAACCAAGGCCAGCAACAAAAGAAAATATAGAAAATCCTATTATTTGTTTGTTCTGACCAATAAGCACACTTTGAATCCATTTTGTTCTAAATGATTAATGATAATCCTACTGTTGGCTTATTTTAATTCCACAAAAATTTAGATCCAATTGTATATTACAATTTTATAATAGTAACAATGTCAATAAAGTGTTAATCATGTACACAAATGAAATAAAAATTTGTGTCATGAATGATGTGATATACAAGTCAATAAAATGTGTTAAATTCAGCTTCAATTTTTCTTTGGAATAAAAAAGAAAAAAATGTTTTAAAGAACAAAATTTATTCCTGTTTTTCATAGTAGCAATAAGACAATTCAGAAAGTATGTGATTTCCAGGTGATTACTGCATTGCATGTGATTAAAATTACTCAGCACCTTTTTCTAGCACATTTTCATTTTCTATAAAGAAAACAAAAAGTCAACTGCTGCCCAACTTTGTTTTAAAAAATGGTTATTGTTAGAGGTCCTAATTAAAGTTTGAAATATATATGACAAAAATGTTCCTAAAAGCCAATGCAATGTATATTTTTATCATATTATCAAAAAGCATTTAATAACTAAAGAAATACAGAAATGACTTATATTGGAGGGAAGAAATAAAAGTCTGCATTTCACTAATTTTGAACATTACATTGAGAACAGAAAAGTAGCAAGACTTAAAGCTATTAGCCAATATCTCTACCTAACCTAAAGGCACAAACTCTGAGAATAAGGCACTTAAAGGTTAGTACTGTCATACCACAGTATGTCTTATTTTAGGTCAACACAACTGAAGACAGGAATTTTATAACTCTTCTTTGGCAGTGTGTCAGAAAAAAAGAGGATATATACTATATTCTACGTAGGCCATAAAACCATAGACACATTTTCCTTCATCATTCAGTAAACTTTTTTCTTGAAAGTCTACTGTATGCTATGCTTGCGTAATATCCTTTGGTCTTTGTCAACTTCTTGGTCTTTGTATCACTCTTATAAACTGGGGTAATTTTTCCTTTAAAAACAAGGGGGCTTACTTGCCAGATCATTTGCCTCTGGCCTACATATCCCAAAATATTTTTTTTCTCTGTTTCTAAAAACAGAGAAAATTTAGTTCCAAACAGATGTCACATATAAATCAAAAGTAAAATGAACATTAAATCTATCTTCTGTACTTAAATTACCTACAGAAGTTGTTGTTCCAAAATTAGATTTGAGGGTTTGGCAGAAGATAGAATACAGTTTTTATAGCATAGCACTCCTTATAAGAAAGGGAGGAAAAGAGGGAGAGAGAAAGGGAGTTAGGAAGGAGCAAACAAAGAAACTTTCAAAGACCTCCAAAAGGTTTATAGAAAATTGGTTAAATATAAATATTTATAATGTGTTTTCATCCCAAGGCATATTACTTAGCATTTAAATAGCCCTTTTGGCCCAGAAGTCTCATAAATTTTTTTATTAGTTGATTCATAATTCAAAATACAGGTATATGGCATTTTGGAAATATTATACAGTTCATTCTGAGATTAGAGAAAAACAGTTTTACTCATAGTATATTTTCCAGAAGTGAATAAAGAAGAAAAGTCCAAAGGACATCAGATGTTGACAATTCTTTACATTCATTATTTGTTGATTCAATAAAGTGTTGAGTGCTTCCTGCAACATCATATGCAGTCTAAAGACACAAAGTAAAAATATTGGTAAGCTAAAAAGAAATGTATATTGCATATTGTTAGATTCATCTCTAAACAACAGAAGATAGTGTAACATAGAAAGATGGACACAGAATTTAGAGTTAGAAATTTGGGCTATAGCTTCAGATCCTACATTACTTACATAACACATACAAATAATTTTTGTACCTTTAGATTTTTTTCATTTCAAAAAAGGGAAATACGCTGATTATACTGCTTATTTCAGATGGCTAGCTGAAAGGTTAAATGAGATGATATTTATGAAACACTTCAGAAAATTATAAAATGTCACTATTCACTATTTTTAGCTACAACAATTCAAAAAAAAAATTTTTTTTTTGAGACAGAATCTTACTCTATCACCCAGGCTAGTGTGCAGTGGTGTGATCTTGGCTCACTACAAACTCCACCTCCCAGGTTCAAACAATTCTCATGCCTCAGCTTCCCAAGTAGCTGGGATTACAGATGTGTGCCACCACAATGGCTAATTTTTGTATTTTTAGTAGAGACAGGCTTTAACCATGTTGGCCATGCTGGTCTCAAACTCCTGATCCCAGGTGATCCGCTGGCTTCGGTCTCCCAAAATGCTGGAATTATGGGCATTAGCCACCGTGCCCAACCTGAGAAAAAAAGTCTTAACCTAGATTTTAATCAGAGAAGAATGGTTATCTGACTGATTTAAGGTTATTTCATATAACTTCTCTTGGGCCTGTATTTGAAAATCAATAAAACGGGGTAGAATGATTACTGGCCTAACTCCATGGGCTTTAATAAGGATAAAATTACAAAGTATATGGAAATAACCTTATAAATGTTGAAGGTCTATGAAATATAAACGAATATTCTATTATAAATTTTATTTTCTATTCTTAAAAATCATCTTGGCCGGGTGCGGTGGCTCAAGCCTGTAATCCCAGCACTTTGGGAGGCCGAGGCGGGTGGATCACGAGGTCAAGAGATCGAGACCATCCTGGTCAACATGGTGAAACCCGTCTCTACTAAAAACACAAAAAATTAGCTGGGCATGGTGGCACGTGCCTGTAATCCCAGCGACTCAGGAGGCTGGGGCAGGAGAATTGCCTGAACCCGGGAGGCGGAGGTTGCGGTGAGCCGAGATCGCGCCATTGCACTCCAGCCTGGGTAACAAGAGCGAAACTCCATCTCAAAAAAAAAAAAAAAAAAAAAAAAAAACCCCCTAAAAAAAAAAAAAAAAAAAAAAAAAAATCATCTTTTGAAGTTGGTCAAATGTTTAAAAAAAACTACTTAAATCTTGATGATCCCTTTTAATCATGCACAAGCAGCCTAGATACAAGACAATTCTTACCCAACAGGCAAAGATTTTTTGGTTTGTTTCATCTATAATATATAAAATAGAGGAAACCACAGAATCAGTGCCAAATGAAAATGCAGGGCCAATGTTCAAAAGCCATTAAGCATTTCAAGACAGCAATAGCAGAGCATTTAACCAAGCACAGGACCCTTCTAAGTGCGGGTCCCTATGCAACTGCATAGGTCACATGCCTATGAAACCCATCCTGGAATGATGATAAACTTTCATCAGGGCCGAGGCGCAGTGGTTCATCCTATAATCCCAGCACTTTGGGAAGCCAAGGCAGGCAGACCACCTGAGGTCAGGAATTCAAGGCCAGCTTGGCCAACATGGTGAAACACGATCTCTATTAATAATAAAAAATTAGCCAGGCATGGTGGCACACACCTGTAATCCCAGTGACTCAGGAGGCTGAGGCAGGAGAATCGCTTGAACCCAGGAGGCAGAGTTTGCAGTGGGCCAAGACTGCACAACCACACTCCAGTGTAGGTGACAGAGTGAGATTCTGTCCCCAAAATAAAAACGAAAAAACAAACTTTCATTAGAAAGTATGATGACCAGAAGGCAGTGGAACATTTTCAAAATGCTGAAAGCAAAAACTGCCCACCCAGCAGGGCCAGTGAAAATACCTTGCAAGAATAAAGGCAAAACAGAGACATTTTCAAATAAAGGAAAACTAAGAGAAGTTTTTGCCAATAGACCTGAACCATAAGAAGTGCTAAAAAAAATTATTTCAGGCTCAAGAGAAATGACAGCAGACAGAAATTTAGATCTTTAGGAGTAAATGAAGAACACTGAAAATAGTAAAAAAAAAATCTGAATTTTATTCTATACCCTGAATATATCACTGAAACGTTTTTAAAAAGGGTTCTTTGGCTCCACGATGGAGAACAGGCTATAGGAAAGGAGTGTGGAAAAAAAAAAAAAAGATGGAAATGTGCATACCATTTTGAAAACTGTTGTTGCCTAGGAAAAAGATGTACCTAAGACTCTAACAGCTGCAAAGAAGATGGAGAAGGACCATGTTTGAATCCCAGTTGTAACATAAGCCTATGTTCTTTCCAAATATAGTGTACTACCCTTCAACATAAAAGAAATATGAAGTATCTTCTCAGTTTGTGATAGTAGCAGAAGATGAAGCTTAACTTATCTTCATTCTGTCCTGAAAGGGTCATAGAAACACATTCACATTATTATATACTTTCGTAAAATTTACATCCATACCCATAGAAGGTTTTTGTCCTTGAAGAGCTGTTCCCTCCAAACTATATAAGCTTTACGTCCTATAAAACCAGAATCCACTGGATACTCAAACAAAATCAAGCGGCATAAAAGACATATTAGGAATGAAATTAAAAGCTAGGTTATAAATACCCTTGATAATTTAGAATAATACTAGAGATGTCTTAAATGCTGAATGCCATTTAAAAAGCACCCCTACAAATTAAATTAGTTAACATTCAACCTAATATTCTGTAGGTCAATAATCTAGATTAGTAAGTTTTATGTTCAAGATTCATATCATTCTCTTTGTCAGAAATCAACTATATGATGAAAAACATCTTAACTCTTTTTCTTCTTGGGAATTATTTCTAAAACACAGCACAAAATAGAGGCTGTTTGTGTTAATACTTTTAGTATGTGCCACTACATTTCCATAGCAAAGGCACTGGCTAGGTTTTCCCGGAGAGCTGTTTGTCACAATACCTTTCTAGCTTTCTGGCTATATCTCTATCCAAAAAAAGAAAAGAAAAGAAGAAAAGAAAAGAAAAAAAGAAAAGAAAAGAAAGGAAGAAAGAGAAGGAAGAAAGAAAGAAGAAAGAGAGAGAGAGAGAGAGAGAAAGGAAAGAAAGAAAGAAAGAAAGAAAGAAAGAAAGAAAGA
>NW_016107377.1:2577063-2599979 GCF_001604975.1 Cebus imitator
AGAGAAAGAAAGAAAGAGAAAGAAAGGAAGAAAGGCAGGCAGGAAGGATGGAAGGAAGGAGAAGAAAGAAAGAGAGAGAAAGAAAAGAAAAGGAAAAGAAAAGAAAAGAAAGAAAGAGGAAGGAAGGAAGGAAGGAAGGAAGGAGGGAGGGAAGGAGGGAAGGAGGGAAGGAGGGAAGGAGGGAAGGAGGGAAGGAGGGAAGGAAGGAAAAGAAAAGAAAGAAAGAAAGTTGAGCCTCCAAGAACTGTAAACTCTGTTTAACTACTAGCTCCATGACAGAACATTTTAAATTAATGTGGTTGGCTTTTTCATTAAAGCCCTCTTCTCTCAATATAATCCGAGAGAAGGAACGGGAAACAAAACTTATCTTCCTCTAAATGCCTCTATACATGTGAAAAGTTAAAGCAGAAGCCTGAATTAAAAATGAAAGTGGACAGCCAAAACCTCAGAGAAAAAACATTCAGAAGAATCATTATCTACTTCTTTGATTCTCTGACTTTTCTTCCTATTTTCACATCACATAAAAGACAAACATCAGATTATTTAGTTGTTACATAAAGCACAAATTAAGAAAAAATAACTTAAACCTTATAAGGCAAGTATCTTTAGCCCACTTTCATAGTTCATTATATAGTTATTTACATAATATACTTTTGATAGTGAACTGTAATTATATTGATTTAAATTATATTTTTTTTCTTTCCATCTTTTTATAACAATAATAAATGATGCTATGAACTCTTTTATAATGAAAGCAAACTATAGTTACAGAAAATTTTTAAAAATATTTTATAGAAAATAGTAAAATGTACTGTAGCTTTTTAGCACATTTATTTTCTTAAAACTAAAGTGAGCCAGAAGTAATCACATGAATTCACTAAGCTAATAATAATCCAAAAAAATTTTAGAAACATTCTAGAGTTTAGTCTATGACCTAGACCCTTGCTTCAAAGTGAGATCCGTAACTAGCAGTAGTGCTGACATCGCCTGATAGCTTGTTCAAAATGAGAATCCCAAGCTCTATCCCAGATCTACTGAATCTGCATTTTAACAAGATCTGTAGGTGGTTTGAATGCACATTTGAATGCAATTTGAGACCTGTCTTAGGTAATGTTTCTGGCAGATAAGAGGCAACAGTAAAATTAAAACTGAATGCAAATAAACCAAGAATAGATTATCGCAAACTAAGTGCTCTAACCATTAAATCAAGACTTGAAGAAGGTATGGAATTGGTACCTTAGATTGTATTCTTAATTTATTTATTCATTTAGAGATGGAGTTTTACTCTGTTGCCCAGGCTAGAGTACAGTGGCGCGATCTCAGCTCACTGCAACCTCCACCTCCCAGGTTCAAGCAATTCTCCTTCGTCAGCCTCCTGAACAGCTGAGATTACAGGCACATGCCACTACACCTGGCTAATTTTTATATTTTGTAGAGACAGGGTTTGACCATATTGTCCAGGCTGGTCTCGAACTCCTAACCTCAAGTGATTCATCTGCCTCAGCCTCCCAAAGTGCTGGGATTATAGGCATGAGCCACCATGCCCCATCTGTATTCTAAATGTAGACAATACATAAGATTAAAATGACAAAGTGTTGGCATATCGTTTTCCTGCCATATTTTCATGTGACTAAGGACTCATTAAAAATTTCTTGGAATGCCCCTCAAGCATCATGGAATCCTTAAAGAACCATTAAGATTACCAAGGTAAGACATGTGTTTCCCTCATATTTCAAGGACACTTCACTGCTGCAGGCATTCTTACAGAATATCTCTATCTCCAAAATAAAAAGACATCGTTATGATTTAATTTTAACCATTCTCTCAAAGCATTAATGTGTCACCACAGGAACCTTACATTCAAGAATTGTCCAATGACTCAAGACACCACTGAACTGGTCTAAACTGGATAGAATTTAGCAACAAGATAATTTTTCCTCCTATATGGTAAAAAATAATTCTACATTGAGTTCCATAAACAGTATCTGTCAAAATAATACCTACTACCTCATTGAAACTGAACATCACATGTTACCTTAGGAAAGGAGGTAATTCAAGTGTCAAACTGGAATCAGTTCAGCATCATTTTGGAGTGATGTACAGCTTTCATCCATTGCCTTACGTACACCAAGGAGGACAGTTAACTAAGCATCGGTGAGCAACACAACCAATAAGCAAAACAAGTTCTGCATATGTGCAGTCATGCCTCGGCATGTGAAATTTCAACTCTGGAAAGCCAGTAGGTCGCCTTTTAGTGTTTAGTCTGTGGAAGTACTATTAAAGAAAACTTTGATAGTCTCTTGCAATTTTATCACAATATAACAAAAATTATCTATGGTATTGTGCTCTAAGTAATGTTCAGTGGGAAACATTAAAAAGAGAGCTAGAGTTGGGCGCAGTGGCTCACACCTGTAATCCCAGCACTTTGGGAGGCCAAGGCAGACAGATCATGAGGTCAGGAGATCAAGATCATCCTGGCTAACAAGGTGAAACCCTGTCTCTACTAAAAATACAAAAAATTAGCCAGGTGTGGTGGCACACACCTGTAGTCCCAGCTACTTGGGAAGCTGAGGCAGAAACCTGTGAGGTGGAGGTTGTAGTGAGCTGAGACTGCGCCACTGCACACCAACCTGGGTGACATCAAGACTCCATATCAAAAAAGAAAAAAGAGAGTTAGAAATCATAGATAAATTATTAATAACTCCAATTTCTATTGCCAGTTCTAAAACACATTTTCTATTTGACTTGGGCTGAGTAATTAAGCTTTTAGACTTCTATGTTAACTGTAATATTATTATTTGAAATCAATATATTCCACCGAGTCACAAAAGTAAATTAATACGTAATTCTTAAAATGACTGTTAAATGAACACACAACCATACTTCCAGTAAGGTGAATATTTGTTTAATTAAGTTATAGAAATTAACACTAATCTATATACCCAAAGTTCAAAACAAACTATTTTAAAAAATAAGCCCAGAGATATAAAACTTGAAAAAAACCCATGGCTCTAGGCTTTACCACTGCTCTTGTTCAAGATATTGTCTTGTTTCCATTAGAGCATCACATATAAAATAAGCTGGGCATTTAATAACTTTCTTACTTGTAAACAAGCGAATAGAACTGTATCTACCTATTAAAAAGCAATCACTCCCCACATTCACAAGATTGGTTGTCCTGACTAAGTGGGCCATGAAGTCTGTAAACATTAGACTGTATTGCAGCATCATTTGTACAAGATTTAGCATCTTGAACTACAACTGATTTGAAATATTACAATAGCACAGAATAAATTAATCCCCCAAAGGCCACAGTTCAGATTGGCTTCATAAAAACACGCTCAGAGTGTATTATGTGCCAGTGGTTGGGGACAGAAGGGTGGGAAGGATACAAGAAGAATAATTTATAATTCCATTCTTCACTGAGAGTAGCTTTCTAGTTCTTATTAGGTTCATGTAAAAGTAATTGCAGTTTTTGCCACTGAAAGTAATGGCAAAAACCTTGGCAATTCATCCAACTACTTGCTTATTTTAGAAACTAATAAACTTGTGATACTGTATATGTATTAGGATAAATATCAAAAAAGAAGAGGTAAAATTAACAAAAGCAACATCAAGAACAATTATAAAATTCTCATTAGTAGTTTATAATCAATTCCCATTTGGTAAATTAAGAAATACCTCAAATCTTAGATATAATAATCATCTTACAAACACAAACCAGTCTGGGAAACAACACATATAACACATACATAATGCACATAATCTTAAGTTAAAATACTCCATTACATAGCAATTCTCTAAGACTTTACTTAAGCCAAATAAACCAGTAAATCAGTAAGTTAGAAATGCCAATATGATTTACATAAATGAATTCATTAATAGATTTTTAAATTTTCATCCTGCATGGCAAATACATACATGTTTGTTTACATATATTTACATACACACTCAAATGCTGTCTACTAGGATTATATTTAAGCAGCATGGCTTGTTCCAGAATTTAAAACGTGGTAAGATTAGAAGTTGAGAAGCCTTCCAGATTGACCAAAATATTCGAGCCCAATATTATTGTTTCTATGTTAATTTACACTCAATAAGTTCATTAATATTAAAGTTTATCACCATAAAATAAGGTCTGCTAAAAATCCTTAAATTACCTCTTTTAACTGGGACATAGGCGATTAGAGAATGATGCTAGACGATGAAGTCCAAGTAACCAGTCTACAATTTCTTTCTGTAGAATAGCCCAAGCAGGCAGCTGATGAGCAGTTTCTTTTTTAATAACAGTTGTTTCCTGATTAATTAGTCCCAGAACACTTAATGCAGACTACAGTGTGCCACTGGGATGAACAATGATTCTCTTCAGAGTCATAGTTAAGCATAATCTTTTTCCTAGTATTAAGCTCAATCTATTTTCTGTTCAAATGGGATAGGGTCTGTCACAGCAGAAGTGAGTTGGAAAAACTGCAGCTCACAGCAAGAGACATATCATCTGGCCAAATAGGAAAAAAAAATATGTAAATTATCTAGGGAAATTCCTTAAATACTTAATTTAAGGTTCTGGTATAGTTTATGCAGAAAATCTTGATTTTAAATAGTATAAAATAAAGAGCAATTAGCCTTTTGAATGCAAGGTTAGATTTACAGGACTGAGTGAGTAAAAAATTTTGTAAACATACCCACATCACCCCTGCAAATATTTGAGCTTTGAAAATAAGATCTGAGGTCCCTGGAAAGTAAAGAAAGAAAGCTACAATAACATCGATTAAAGAATCTCTATGAAGAAATGGAGCCTGACTTAGAGTATCTAAATACCAACTAGACAGATGGGTAGAAAAATTAAGATGAGCTTTCAATCCAAAACTGCCATTCTACTTCACACCAGAACTGAAGATATAAAGAGTAAAATGAAAATTGCTCCTTTTTACATCATTTTTGCAGGTATCAAGCGTCACGATGCTGTCTTCAAAATCTTAGTCACCTATTAAAGGATTAAGCAGTTTTCATAAACATGTCAGAAATCAGCTTCTCAAAGTACAGAAGTGACTGAATTATCCTGACTTTAGTAACAATTAAAGCTCTCTCCTGTGGAAAAAAGTATGTATATCCATGATATTCCAACCCACCAGCAAAAACATTTTGAGCAACTTTTACTGAGTCTATTCATCACTCATTAGGAATAAAAACGTTTGTATGTAAAAAAAAGTCTATTGTGTGATTAATGGAAGCATTACTGATAAATTGTTAATCTAGAAAACAAAGATTTGCTACAGGGAAAAAGGAACTAAATAAAGAATTCTAATAAAAGGGTATAATTATTATTTTAACATTGCAACATATTAAATTGATTGAAATAATTTGAAACAATCTAATGAATAATGTTAAAAGAACAATATATTAATTAAATCACAAGCCAGTTTATGGAATAAAACTTTGAAGTCTAAAAAGATTTTACAGTATCAATATCCCCAACGTGGTATTTATATAGAATCTTTTTGAAGAAGCTCAAGAAATTTCACAGAGGAACTGAATTTTTCCAAGGCCAACAATAATCTTAAATTTACTCAGTGGCGTTCCATTAAATGGTTTTTCCATTTAGTTTGTTCTGTTTGATAGAAAAAGGCAGTAGAAACTAGGAAACTAGTTTTCAATAGGAGATGTATGATAGGTCATATTTTCCGGTGTGCATCTTAGCAATTACATTTCTATTTCATAAGTAATAAGTAAAATGAAGTAACGGTAGTGAAAAAAACTAGTTTGTTCTGGTCAGTAGGAACCACTCATTAAATGTGATGAAAAAAAGTAAGACTTGAATTAATCAGCTATGGTATATGACTTAACGTTTTCTATAAAATAAACCAAAATTTATAACTTCAAATCAAATTCTTCCATTACAGTACCATATACAATTAACTCCTCCTTTAAAAAAAAAATTCATGGAGCAATGACCTACAGAGTTTAATTTATAGTCATTCAGTGCTTACTTACATGGCTCTGGGCATACAAGGCACAACAAAACAACATAGTTTCTCTGTGACTACACAGCATACTATCCTGTCAATTTAAAAATCAATTAAAAGTCATACAACTGAAAAGGAGACTAATCTGAGAAATTGAAAGGGAAAATAAAACCCAGCAAATATAAAATAACAAATAATGAATATTGCTTTTCAGGACTACATTTGACTGCTGAACAACATGAGTTTGAAATGAATGGGTCCACTTATTTGTGGATTTTTTCCTAAAACAAAATTGGGAAAAATTTTGAAGATCTGTGACAACATGAAAAACATGCAAACCATGTGGCCTAGAAATACCAAAAAAAATTAAGAAAAATATATGTCATGAATGCATGAAATATATGTAGCTACTAGTCTGTGATAGTTTTCTGCCATCAAATATATACAAGTCTATCATTAAAAATTATGATTTATCCAAATTTACATATACAAACACTTATAAACCATACATGGTGCCATTCACAGTTGAGAGAAATTTAAGTGCCGGCTGTCAGGATGTGTGGGCAGATATGCTTGTCTATCTGTGCCCTTCATGGCCCCTACCCCATGGCAGCTAAGCAGGGAGCTCAGACCACTGTGCATTCAAACAATCAGTACACTGCCTGACACAACAGAGAGCTTCCGAAAATAAACAAGAATCAAGTATATACCCAACTGCATTGGCCACCCTATAAGCACCATCTACTGGCTTGTACATCAAACTACACAGCCCAATATAAAACCTGCCAAAAGCAGTACATAGGGCTATAGAAGCAAAGCCAAAGAACCTAACCAGAATTCTCTACATTCTCACCCACAGGGAAGGGTAGAGGACAGAGAAAAGGAAAGAAAATAAAATAACATTATAGGGAAACAAAGAAAGAAAAAAATCCTACCTGTGAGAACATGACAAAAATTAGAAGTGCCAGTGTCTCCAAATGAGAAGGCACCAGTACAAGAATTCTGCCATCATGAAAAATCTCAAAAGTACTGACACCTCCAAGGGATCACCCTAAAGCTGTCAAGCAATGGTTGCTAACCAAAATGGAAACTCAGAAATGACAGAAAGAATTCAAAGCATGGATTGTAAGGAAGCTCAGTAAGATCCAGGACAAAGTTGAAAATCAACCCAAAGAAACTTCTTCTTTTTTTTTTCATTCTCACACATAGTATTTATTGTTCACTTACGCAGAAGGAAAACAATGCTCCCATTCTGATAAAATGTCTTAAACAACATTATGCTGAGGTCTGCATTCTCCACGTAAGAACACCAGTGTTACACGCCTTTAACAAACAAGGTTTTATATTTCACTTAAAATCAGAAGCTAGTAAGAAAATTGAGGAAATAATTTTTCATCTTTTAGTTTTCATTTTTACATAGCCAAATTTATCATTCTCTTTCTTTTTTTTTAATTTTTATTTATTTATTTATTTATTTATTTATTTTTCCCATTTATTTATTTTATTGCATTTTAGGTTCTGGGGTACATGTGAAGAACATGCAAAATTGTTGCATAGGTACACACGTGGCAGTGTGATTTGCTGTCTTCCAAAGAAACTTCTAAAGCAAGCCAGGAAATAAGAGAAGAGATAAACATCTTAAAAAAAAAAATCAATGAGAGCTTCAGTCATTTAAAAATTCACTTAAGAAATTTCAAAATACAATAGAAAGCATTAGCAACAGAAGAGACCAAGCTAAGGAAAGAATCTCAGGGCTTAAAGACCAGTGCATTGAATTAATACAGTCAACAAAAATAAAGAAAAAATAATTTTCAAGAATGAACAAAGTCTTTGATAAAAACAGGATTATGTAAAATGACCAAATCTATGAATTACTGGCATTCCTGAGAAAAGAGAAAAAGAGAAAGAGTAAACAATCTAAAAAACATATTTGAGTGAATAATTCAAGAAAAATTCCCCAATCTTGCTAGAGAGGTAGACATCCAGATACAAGAAATCTAGAAAACATCTGTGAGATAGTACACAAAATGAGCATCACCAGGGTATACAGTCACAAGGCTGTCCAAGGTCAATACTAAAGAAAAAAATTTTAAAGACATCTAGAGAAAAAGGTCATATCATGTACAAAGGGAACTCCATCAAGCTAACTGTGGACTTCTCATCAGAAAAATTACAAGCTAGGAGAGATTGGGGGCCTATTTTCAGCATTCTTAAAGAAAAAAAATTCCAACTAAGAATTTCATATTCCGCCAAGCTAAGCTTCATAAGCAAAAGAGAAATAAAACCTTTTCCAGACAAGCAAGTGCTAAGGGAATTCATTACCACTAAACCAGCCTTACAAGGAATCCTTAAGAGATTTCTATACATGGAATTGAAGGAAAGATACCTCCTACTCAAAAACACACTTAAGTACTTTGCCCACAGACCCTATCAGGCAACAATGAAATAGAAACTACAAAGCAACCAGCTAACAACTTTATGATAGCATCAAAATCTCACATTATCAATATTAATACTGAATGCAAATGGTCAAAACACCCTACTTAAAAAGCACAGTCACAAATTGGATAAAAAGATCCATACATCTGCCGTCTTCAAGAGACTCCATCTCACACATAATAACACCCAAAGGCTCAACATAAAGGGATGGAGAAAGATCTACCATGCAAATGGAAAATAAAAACAGGTTAGGGTGGCTAATCTTGCATTAGATAAAACAGACTTTAAACCAACAAAAGTAAAAGTAAACAAATAAGGCATTACATGATAATAAGGAGTTCAATACAACAAGAAGACTTGACTATCTTAAATATATATGCACCCAAGTTTGGAATACCGAAGATTCTTAAACAAGTGTGTCTATACCTACGAAAAGACTTAGCCACACATGAAGAGTGGGGAACTTCAACACCCCACTGACAACATTAGACACATCATCAAAGCAGAAAACGAACAAAGAAATTCTGAACTTAAACTTGACATTTGTCCAGTTAGACCAAATAAACATCTACGTGATACTTCACCCATCAACCACAGAATATACATCTTTCTCATCTGCGCACAGAACATGCTTCAAGATCAATCACATGCTCAGCCATAATGCAAGTCTCAATAAATTTTAAAAAAATCAAAATCATACAAATCATACTCCTGGACCAGAGTGGAATACAAATAGAAATCAGTATCAAAATGCTCTCTCAAAATCACACAATTACATAGAAATTAAAAGACGTGCTCCTGAATGACTTTTGGCTAAACAATGAAATTACGGCAGAAATCAAAAAATACTTTGAAGTAAATAAAATCAGAGTCAGCATTGATGTGATATGAAAAACCTAGCAAAGACACAACAGAAACAGAAAACTATAGGCCAATATCTCTAGTGAACATAGATGAAAATATCCTCAACAAAATACTAACAAACCAAATTCAACAGCATATCAAAAAGTTAATAAATTTGATTGAACACTGAAGCAGAATTTTTTAAAAAGCCATGTGATCATCTCAATAGATATGAAAAAAAGCTTTATATAAAATCCAACACCCCTTCATGATAAAAATATTCAAGAAACTAGGAATCGAAGGAGCATACCTCAAAATAACAGGAACCATTATAGCAAACATCATACTGAACAGGTAAAAACTGAAAGCATTCCTTTGAGAATGAACAAGACAAGGATGCCCACTCTCATCACTTCTATTCAACATAATAATGGAAGTCCTAGCCAGAACAATTGGTCAAGACAAAGAAAAGCACCCACATAGGAAAATAAGAAGTCAAATGATCTCTCTTCACTGATAATTTGATCCTATACTACAGAACCCTAAAGAATCTGCCAGAAGGCTCCTGGAATTGATAAATGACTTCAGAAAAGTTTTAAGATATAGAATCAGTGTACAAAAATCAGTAGCATTTCTATACAGCAATATTGTTAAGCTGAGAGCCAAATCAATAACACAATCCCACAATTAGCCACACAAACACACACACACAAATATACCTAGGAATATATCTAACCTAGGAGGTAAAAGATTTCTATAAGGAGAACTACAAAACATTGCTCAAAGAAATCAGAAATAACAAACAAACAAAAAATTCCATAATCAAAGATTGGAAGAATCAATTCCATTAAAGTGGCCATACTGTCCAAAGAAAGCTAGAGATTGAGTGCTATTTCTATTTAACTACTGACGTTAGTTTTCACAAAACTAGAAAAAAAAAATTCTAAAATCCAAATGGAACCAAAAAAGGGCCCGAATAGCCAAAGCATTCTAAACCAAAAGAACAAAGCTAGAGGCATCACATTACCTGACTTCAAACTATATATAAGGCTACATTAACCAAAAACAGCATGATACTGGCACAAAAACAGATACATAAGCCAAAAGAATGGAGAACCCAGAAATAAAGCCACACATCTACAGCGAAGTCAACAAAAGCCTGATCCTCAACAAAGTCAACAAAAAATAAACAATAGGGAAAGGACTCCCTCTTCAATAAATGGTAAAAAGACTTAGCCACACATTATGCAAAAGAAAGAAACTGGACCCTATCTGTCACCATAGACAAAAATTAACTCAAGATAAATTAAAATTTTAAATGTAATACCTCAAACTATAAGAATCTAGAAGAAAACCTAGGAAACACCATTCTAGACATCAGCTTTGGGAAATAATTTATGACTAAACCCTCAAAAGCAATTGCAAGAAAACAAATTAACAAGTGAGACCTAATTAAACTGAAGAGCTTCTGCACAGGAAAAGAAACTATCAAGGGAGTAAACAGAAAACCTACAGAATAGGAGAACATATTCAGAAACTATGTATCTGACAAAGGTCTAATATTCAGAAGCTTTAAGGAACTTAAAAAATTAAACAAGCACAAAACAAATAACCCCATTAAAAAGTGAGCAAATAACATGAAGAGACATCTCTCAAAAGAAGACAAACAAGCAGCCAACAAACATGAAAAAATGCTCAACATCACTAATCTGAGAAAGGCAAATCAAAACCACAATGAGAAACTACTTCATACTAGTCAAAGTGGCTACTACTAAAACGTCAAAAAAATAACAGATGCTGGCAAGGCTACAGAGAAAGAGAAATTAATACTTATACACTGTTGGTGGGAATGTAAATTACTACAGCCACTGTGGAAAGCAGTTTGGAGATTTCTCAAATAACTACCATTGTACCCAGTTCAATCCAGCAATCCTATTACTGGATATATATCCAAAAGAAAAAAATATTTCTATCAAAAAGACACACATGCTCCCATGTTCACTGCAGCACTATTCACAACAGCAAAGACATGGAATCAACACAAGTGCCCATCAACAGTAGATTGGAAAAAGAAAACGTGGTACATATACACCATGGAATACTATGCAGCCACAGAAAAGAATGAAATTATGTCCTGTGCACCAATGTGGATGCAGCTGGAGGACATTATCCTAACCAAATTAACATAAAAACAGAAAACCAAGTGCCACATATTCTCACTTATAAGCAGGAGGTAAACATTGGGTATTCATGGACATAAAGATGGCAACAACAGACACCGGAGACTAAAGGCAAGGAGACAAGGGTTGAAAACTTAAGTACTGGGTACTACGTTCAGTACCTGAGTGCCAGGATCATTCACACCCAAAACTTCAGCATCATACAATACATACATCAAACAAACCTGCATATGTACCCCCGAATCTAAAATAAGATTTGAAAAAAAACAAAACACACATAAAGATGCAGCATTATATCATAACTATATAAAATTAAATGTAGTACATACTATACAACTGTAAAATTGTCAACCCCATCTTGGGTTGCTATTGTGGTGAGTCTATCTGCCTGAAATGCTGTATAATGCTAATCATCTCCATGCGAGCAGTTCATCTCTCCAGTACATTTTGTCATTGTAAAAAGTGATCATGGTTCTCACATATATCTCATTGTTTAGTCCAATACCATAAAACTTGAATAACACCATGAGACCCATATGAAGTGACACTAGTGCAGCTGAAAGTGCTTTCAAGAAGCACAGTAAAGTCACAACATTACAAGAAAAAGCTGAAATCTGAGTCAGTACCACAGATTGAAGTCTACAGCTGTGGATGTGCACCATTTCAAGATAAATGAATCCAGCAAAAGGACCATAGTAAAAAAAAATAATAATTATAATTAAAAGAGAAAATTCATGAAACTGTCAATGCAGCTACATCAGCACATGCAGAATCTTTGTACTTTTTGCATAATACAAAATATGTGTTAACTGACTATGTTACTGGTAAGGCTTCCGCTCAACAATAGTCTATTAGTAGTTAGGTCTATGGGTAGTAAAAGGTTATACGCAATTTTTCAACGGCCTTGAGGTGGAAACCAGCCACTAAGCCTTGCATTCTTCAAGAGTCAACTCTACATTTTGGACAATTAAGAAAGGGAGGCAGATAAAAAAGAGAATGGAAGATATAATGGAGAGACAAAAAAAAAAAAAAAAAAAAAAAACATAAAGAGACACAAAAGTGCAAGAAGATACTGAGAAACAGATTATGAAACAATCAAGTAAGAGGCTGCAAAATGGAACCATTACCAAAACATGTGCAGAAATGTATGACATGTTGAGGCAAGAGTCAGGAAGATAAACTTTTGACACCTACCTCATGGGTATCAGCTGCCTATCCCTTTTTTTACCTCAGCCCTAATCAATAGTAAATACATCTAAACATAAATTCCCTAAATTTAAATACAAAAGTAAATCAAAGACAAAGTGAAATCCCTAGAGAAAACTAACCACACCATATGACTCAATGAAATATAAGTATGTTCTACAAATATGCACTAATGTCAATAAAGTTATGAAATTGGAATCCAGGAGTGTAATTCCAGGCTTTTGAAAATAGGAGATGAGGTTGGTGCAAAAGTAATTGCGGGTTTTGCCATTAAAATGGCAAATGGCACAATCACAGCTCACTGCAGCCTCCTGGACTCAAGTGATCCTCCCACCTCAGCCTCCCAAGTAGCTGTCACCATAGGCATGTGCTACCACACCCAGCTAATTTTTGTATTTTTTATAGAGACAGGGTCCTTAACTCCTGGATTCAAGAGATCTTCCTGCCTTGGCTTTCCAGAGTGTTGAGATTATAGACGTGAACCACTATGCCCAGGCAAGTACTGATTTTATTACTGATTAATACAACTACAACTACACAAGGTGAAGACAAAGAACAGAGCAATCCTCTGACTCTCAATGAAATCTAGTATTGAGTGTTATTTGGCTAACACACTGTCTTAAATTTTTAAAAAGTGAACCATGTAAGCCATGAAATAATCTATGCTCAACAATAACCTCTAACATCTTTCCTCAAAACTGTATACTCCTACTCTAATTCCATAAGATGAAAATGAAAGTAATATTAGAAAATTATATTTTCCTTAATTTACCTGAAAACTATTAAACACATTTGAAGGATAACAAAAACTACATTTGTTACTAACAATAGAATATGTCACTTAAGTACATGAAAATACTTAGAATATATTTTTAACTTTTTATACAAACTGTTGGAGAGTTGAGAGGAAAACTATTAGTTCTCAAATTCACGGATAATTATAGTTTTTATACATGTAGATATCACCCTTATATAGACAGTAAATGAAAGATCTCAAAGGATGAGGATTAAGAAAATCTGAGGCCAGGCGTGGTGGCTTATGCTTGTAATCCCAGTACTTTGGGAAGCCGAGGCAGGCGGATCACGAGGTCAGGAGATCAAGACCATCCCGGCCAACATGGTGAAACCCCATCTCTACTAAAATACAAAAATAATTAGCCAGGTGTGGTGGTGCGTGCCTGTAGTCCTAGCTACGCAGGAGGCTAAGGCAGGGGAATCACTTAAACCCGGGTGGCGGAGGATGCCGTGGGCAGAGATCGTGCCACTGCTACAGCCTGGGTGACAGAGCAAGACTACGTCTCAAAAAAAAAAAAAAAAAAAAACTTTGATTTAAATTATCCTGTAAAAAATAACCATAAGCAAATGTACAATTTGCAAGAAAAGAGGAAATAAATTGTATATTTTCTTTAAAAATCTCTTTCAGTAATTCTTAGGGTGTTTGTTTGTTTGTTCGTTTTTTGAGATAGGGCCTTGCTCTGTCCGGCAGGCTGGAGTGTAGTGGTGTGATCTCAGCTCACTGCAACCTCTGCCTCCTGGCTCAAGTGATCCTCCTACCCTAGCCTGCCAAGTAGCTGGGTCTACAAGCATGTGCCACCAAGCGCAGCTCATTTTTTTTATTTTTAGTAGAGACGGGGTTTCACCATGTGGCCGGGGCTGGTCTCAAACTCCTAGGCTCAAGCAATCAGCGGGCCTCAGCCTCCCAAAGTGCTGGGATTATAGGTGTGAGCCACTGCACTGAGCCAATTCTTAGTTTATTTTAGTAAAGACCTTCCAGTGCCTACATATTCAAGGCATTTACATTACAACACAGCGAGTACTCTTTATTCTCCTTCGCTGCCTCATTGTTTTGGTTAGTAAATTTTTTGTAACTATAAATTTTCTGAAGAAATCTTTGTAAATTTTATATCAGTAATGTAGTTTTTATACAACAGCCTGTGGTTTTTATAAATACCAATGGTACAGACACAGCTGAAATAACCTCATTCTATCAAAAAACTCAATGCCTACACCTAGACAAGGTGATGAGAGAACAGAGCAGCCCTATAATTAAGCAATGCTCTGACTCTCAGTGAAATCTAGTATTGAATGTTATTTGACTAATAAACTGCCTTAAATTTTTAAAAAGTAAACCATGTAAAGAAAAAGCAAATATTTACTTGGTTATATGACCTACAGGGTTTAATTTAGTTTTGAAACTTATCAAATAAAAAACGATGTGACAGATACCATAATTTGACTTTTCAATTAAATCTTCACTAAATGTTATTCAATAGAAAGAAGAATACCAAATTAAACATCTCCTCTTGAGAATTTCCATTATCATTATAATACATTCCACCAACCTAGAGTAAAAATTCTTCTTTAGCTAAATGTTTTATTAAAAGCCATCTGCTACAATAATACACTGGAGAACAGAAAGAAGACAGGCTTTACTCTGAGCAGTACCAGTAATCTGACATGAATAAATGCAGGGAAAATTTATCTGTCCATATAATGCTGAAGAAAGCAGAGAATTTTCAGAATCTTAAAATGGGCCACTCTTGCAGTTCTTTTTTATTATTTGAAAAACAATTTTTGACAGCAACTACCAAGTTGATATTTGCAACTATTGCCCTTTTTGCTCTCTGATATAGGTTTGAACAAATGCTCTCTGGAGTTTATAAAACAGTGCTGCTTCTTTACAAGTTTATATTGTTTTACTTTAGTCAATCGTTATTTTTTCAGTTAATTAATTTTAAAAGCTAACGTGTATTACCATCCTAGCACAGTACCTGGAATGCAATAGGTACTTAAACATTAACTGAACAGATGCTTTAATTGATTAAAATTGCATTATATCAACCCAAGATGACCAATTAAATATTTTATGATATCATTTTGATATGACATATATTTCCCGAGGTTTATCATGATATGTATTTGTTCTAACAAGAAGAAACTTATATTAGGTTTCTATTTAACAAGGAGACACGCATTGATGCATAAATAGTAGATGAAGCTGGCCAGTGGGGATGAGAGTAGGGGAAGGAAGGGATTTCACTCTCAAAGGCTCCCTGGATAACCCAAGCTAACTCATTAAATGGAAGCTGAAAAACTACATAAGTCTCTCCCTATACTACATGCCCTCTCCTATCCCGCTCAGAAATATTCAAGTCCCACCTCAGATATTCTCTCCTCTGTGAAGTCTCCCCTGGCTCACTCAAGCAGAGCTGTCACTATCTCTTCCGAATTCTACACATTTGATTAAGATACTTACTCTAACTTGTATCATAATAAAGTTATCTATCAGTGCATAAGCCTGACTTTCCATAGGCTGTACTCCTCAAGGGTGTGAACTCTTTTTATCTGCATAGCCCTAGAAACAATAGAAAGCCTAGCCCATAAAAGTTGATCAATCAAGAGTTACTGAATGATAAGCGAATTAATAAGTGTATGACAGTAATACCTGCTTTGCAGTCTTGATTGTATCACATAGTATTTAGAAGTGATTTTTATAGAATATCATTTGACTTTATGATATAGTTGAATTTGCATAGTCACTAAAATAATAATTCATATAACCAATACAAAGTCAAATTTTAGAATCCAAATACTCCATGATATTCATCAACCAGAAAAAGAAACCCAAAAACCAGAAAAATACAAATCTGACACTTCATATTTCAGTTTAAAAACTGTGTAAGTAGAAGTTATATAACACATGTATTAAATTAGAAACATACCCTTACACAAACATCCATTATTACTGTTATCATTACTATTACTGTTGTTCATGATGTGATATATTGATAAAAAGCAGAAGCTAATCTTGAGTACTTACTATATGTCAAGCACTTTATCATTTTAGGTAATTCACACAAAAATCCCAGTAGACACTACTATTAAGTCTGCTTTAAAAATGATAAAACTGAGGCTTAGAAAGTTGAGATAATGTTCCAAGATCACATCAAACATTAGCATTTAAATCCTTTTAAACTAATAAACTGCAGTGTGCTATGATCGCACCTGTGAAGAGCCACCACACTCCAGCCTGAGCAACATGGTGAGACCCTGTCTCTTAAAAAAAAGAAAGAAAATAAATGGTATACACATACACACACACACACACACACACACACACACACACACACTTGTATATACACATATGCACTTTTGGAAGAGAAGATTCATTTGGGAGAAAAACAGAAATTCAAGTGGTAGACAGAAACAGCTCAGGGTGATATTTCTAAAAGCTTATCAGTTAAAAGCTTGTTTTGATTTCAACAAAGTATGAGGTATATATATATTAAATATAAAACCATTTTTACAAAAGAGCACACCTATGATCTAATATTTGCTATGTTATACAAACCAACAGATGTAATAGGTAAACTATACCAAGTCATATAATTACTGAAAGTACACATATAGTTCTATCATGCTACATAAAATTTGAGTTGCCCTAAAACATATAAAATCCCAATTTCAAATGGCTAAGAATATGTGAAAATGTGATCATTGCTTTGTGGGTCCTCAGGTCAACAATTAAGAAATATTCATTTCAGAGACTCTAAATTCTCTTTGCTTGTTTCTACACAGGAACAAGGTCATGATCCTTCTATTGTCCTTTCAGATCACCTCAAACATTATGAAAAATGAAGTTTAATAGGAATAATTTAAAAAACCTGAATGGTAAACAACGAAGGACATAGGATTTCAGCGATATGTGGTAAAAGTCTTCCAGTGATTCATCAGTGGCAGTAGTATCCTACACTTCAATGGCAGGAGTCATGTAACAACAGACTGGTTGAAGGCTCAAGATTCATTTTATGACTTGAAGTTAAGTACTTCAGAATTTCTGTCTTACTCACTGACTTGGAAGGTTTATACATGTTTCCTGACAGAAACAGAATAGTTCTAAATTATAAATTTTCATTTCCAAACAATGAACAGTATATACAAAAGAGACAGTGCTTTTATTTCTTCAACCTTTTCTTTATTACTCTTAATAACTGATGATCAGAAAAGTATAAAGAGTTTCTCCTTCTAAAGGATCTTTACAAGACAAAAAAATAGGAATGAGCTGTCCCTTTCATTCTAGTTTTGGAATTTTCTACTTCATGGATTCCACTATTTAGCAACTATGAGACTTTTTTTTTTTTTTTTTTTTTTTTTTTTTGGAGACATAGTCTCCCTCTGTTGCTCAAGCTGGAGTGTAGTGGCCTGATCTCGGCTCACTGTAATCTCTGCCTCCCAGGTTTTTTTTTTTTTTTTGATGGTAAAAATGGTAATCATATCACAGAAGCTGTGAGGCTTACATGGAGAAGACATACGGAAGCACTAGACATAATGCTTTCCACATATGCCATTAAATCCTTCAGGAAGTGTTTAGCATCTACTAAAGGCCAGTCCTAGTGTTGAGTACTAAGGTTAGAGCAGTGAGCAAAACCCAGATACTGTCTATGCTAACTTAGATTATAGAGTCTAGAGTAACCCATGGGTCATACTAAACTTCTCACAGCCCCTGACCATGGCAGGACCTTTCACAACTCTGTGTCTTTATGCATGGCATTGCAGGAGCCCAAACACATACTCCCATTCTCCGCTCCTAGGCAGAAATGGCTGTATCCAGTCTCTGTCCTCACTTGTTATTTTGCTCATACCTGTGTCACAGCACTTAACCATGTTATTGCCACTTCTTTGTTTTTTTGACTGTCTTCCCCCACTGGGCTGTGAACTCCTCAAGGATAAGGTATAGGTGTTGTTCTTCTTTATATGTCTAGGTGCTTAACGTAGCCTCTGACGCAGAAGAGACGCTGTTTGATGAATAATGAATGAAATAGTGGTACAAGTGCATAACAGGGTGTTACACACTTCCTGGTTTCTTCCTTCCCATTTCTCAGATGAACGTCCTGAAACCTGCACAGACCTCAAGAGCCCACAATAATCTCTATATTTCCTAGAGTACTTTTCTGATGATGTTATTTCTGAAAGCTTACTTCATACTTCATTTAGGCATATACTGCTTTATAATGTTCTTCATTCCCTATCACTGGTGAGTGCTTATCATGTATTAGCCATGCACTGAGTGCTTTATATAAATTATCTTATTAAATTTTCACCACAATCCTTTTTTTAAAAATATATTTTATGGCACTTATGGTTCTGGGGTACATGTGCAGAACATGCAGGATTGTTGCATAGGTACATACACAGCAATGTGGTTTGCTGCCTCCATCCCCAACACCTATATCTGGCATTTCTCCCCATGTTATTCCTCCCCAACTCCCTATCCCTTGCTGTCCCTCCCCTAGTTCACCCAACAGACCCCAGTGTGTGATGATCCCCTCCCTGTGTCCATGTGTTCTCACTGCTCAACACCTGCCTATGAGTGAGAACATGCGGTGTTTGATTTTCTGTTCTTGTGTCAGTTTGCTGAGAATGATGGTTTCCAGATTCATCCATGTCCCTACAAAGGACCAGAACTCATCACTTTTTATGGCTACGTAGTATTCCATGGTGTATATGTGCCATATTTTCCTTGTCCAGTCTATCATCGACGGGCAGTTGGGTTGGTTCCAGGTCTTTGCTATTGTACACAGTGCCGCAATGAACATATGTCTTTATAATAGAACAATTTATAATTCATTGGGTATATACCCTGTAATGGGATTGCTGGGTCAAATGGAATTTCTATTTCTAGGTCCTTGAGGAATTGCCACACTGTTTTCGACAATGGTTGCACTAATTAACACTCCCACCAACAGTGTAAAAGTGTTCCTATTTCTCCACATCCTCTCCAGCATCTGTTGTCTCCAGATTTTTTTTTTTTTTTTTTTTTTTGAGACGGAGTTTCACTCTTGTTACCCGGTTTGGAGTGCAGTGGTGCGATCTCAGCTCACCGCAACCTCCGCCTCCTGGGTTCAAACAATTCTCCTGCCTCAGCTTCTCAAGTAGCTGGGACAACAGGCGTGCACCACCATGCCCGGCTAATTTTTTTGTATTTTTAGTAGAGACGGGGTTTCACCATGTTGATCAGGATGGTCTTGATCTCTTGACCTCGTGATCCACCCGCCTCGGCCTCCCAGAGTGCTGGGATTACAGGGGTGAGCCACCATGCCCAGCTGTCTCCAGATATTTTAATGACTGCCATTCTAACTGGTGTAAGATGGTATCTCAACATGGTTTTGATTTGGATTTCTATAATGACCAGTGATGATAAGCATTTTTTCATGTTTGTTGGCCTCATATATGTCTTCTTTTGAAAAATGTCCATTCATATCCTTCACCCACTTTTGAATGGGTTTGTTCATCTTTTCCTGTAAATCTGTTTTAGTTCTTTGTAGATTCTGGATATTAGCCCTTAGTCAGATGGGTAGATTGCAAAATTTTTTTCCCATTCTGCTGTTGGCTGATTCACTCTAATGACTGTTTCTTTTGCTGTGCAGAAACTCTGGAGTTTAATTAGATCCCATTTGTCTATTGGCTTTTGTTGCCATTGCTTTTGGTGTTTTAGTCATGAAGTCCTTGCCTATGCCTGTGTCCTGAATGGTTTTGCATAGGTCTTCTTCTAGGGTTTTTATGGTGTTAGGTCTTATGTTGAATTCTTTAATCCATCTGGAGTTAATTTTAGTGTAAGGTGTCAGAAAGGGGTCCAGTGTCTGCTTTCTGCACATGGCTAGCCAGTTTTCCCAACACCATTTATTAAACAGGGAATCCTTTCCCCATTGCTTGCTTTTGTCAGGTTTGTCAAAGATCAGATGTTTGTAGATGTATGGCATTGCTTCTGAGGTCTTTGTTCTGTTCCATTGGTCTATATCTCTGTTTTGGTACCAGCATCATGCTGTTTTGATTACTGTAGCCTTGTAGTATAGTTGGAAATCAGGTAGCATGATGCTTCCAGCTTCGTTCTTTTTGCTTAGAATTGACTTGGCTAGGCGGGCTCTCTTTTGGTTCCATATGAAGTTTAAGGTGGCTTTTTCCAGTTCTGTGAAGAGGGTCATAGGTAGCTTGATGAGGATAGCATTGAATCTATAAACTACTTTGAGTGGCATGGCCATATCCAGAATATTGATTCTTCCTAACCATGAGCATTGAATATTTTTCCATCTATCTGTATCCTCTCTTATTTCCTTGAGCAGTGGTTTGTAGTTCTCCTTGAAGAGGTCCTTTACATCCTTTGTTTTTTGTATTCCTAGGTATTTTATTCTCTTTGTCGCAATTGTAAATGGCAGACAGTTCTTGATTTGGCTCTCTTTAAGTCTGTTATTGGTGTATAGAAATGCTTGTGATTTCTGCACATTGATTTTTGTATCCTGAGACTTTGCTGAAGTTGCTTAACAGTTTAAGGAGATTTTGGGCTGAGGCGATGGTGTCTTCTAAATATACAATCATGTGGTCTGCAAATAGAGACAATTTGACTTTCACCTGTCCTAACTGAATACCCTTTATTTCTTTTCTTTACCTGATTGCTCTGGCTAGAACTTCCAATACTATATTGAATAGGTGTGGTGAGAGAGGGCATCCTTGTCTAGTGCCAGATTTCAAAGGGAATGCTTCCAGTTTTTGCCCATTCAGTATGATGTTGGCTGTGGGTTTGTCATAAATAGCTTTTATTATTTTGAGGTACATTCCGTCAATACCTAGTTTATTGAGTGTTTTTAGAACAAAGAGCTGTTGGATTTTTTTGAAGGCCCTCTCTGCATCTGTTGAGATAATCATGTGGTTTTTGTCTTTGGTTCTGTTTAGATGGTGAATTACCTTTATAGACTTGCGTATGTTGAGCCAGCCTTTCATCCCTGGAATGAAGCCTACTTGATCGTGATGAGTAAGTTTTTGATGTGCTGCTGCATTTGGTTTGCCAGTATTTTACTGAAGATTTTTGCATCTATGTTCATCATGGATATTGGCCTGATGTTTTCTTTTCTTGTTGAGTCTCTGCCAGGTTTTGGTATCAGGATGATGTTGGTCTCATAAAATGATTTGGGAAGCATTCCCTCTTTTTGGATTGTTTGGAATAGTTTCAGAAGGAATGGTACCAGCTCCTCTTTGTATGTCTGGTAGAATTCGGCTGTGAACTCATCTGGACCTGGCCTTTTTTTGGTTGGTAGGCTATTAATTGCTGTCTCAACTTCAGCCTTTGTTATTGGTCTATCCAGGGTTTCGACTTCTTCCTGGTTTAGGCTTGGGAGGAGGCAAGTGTCCAGGAATTTATCCATTTCCCCCAGGTTTACTGGTTTATGTGCATAGATCTGTTTGTAGTAATCTCTGATGGTAGTCTGTATTTCTGTGGAATCTGTGGTAATAACCCCTTTATTGTTTTTTATTGCATCTATTTGATTATTTTGTCTTTACTTTTTTATTAATCTGGCCAGTGGTCTATTTTGTTGATCTTTTCAAAAAACCAGCTCCTGGATTTATTAATTTTTTGAAGGAGTTTTTGTGTCTCTGTCTCCTTCAGTTCTGCTCTGATCTTAATTATTTCTTGTCTTCTGCTAGCTTTTCAGTTTTTTGGATCTTGCTCTTCTAGCTCTTTCAATTTTGATGATAGGGTGTCAATTTTAGATCCTTCCTTGCTTCTCATGTGGGCTTTTTTTGCTATAAATTTTCCTCGAGACACTGCTTTAAATGTGTCCTAGAGATTCTGGTACATTGTGTCTTCATTCTCGTTGATTTCAAAGAACATCTTTATTTCTGCCTTCATTTCATTGTTTATCTAGTCAACATTCAAGAGCCAGTTGTTCAGTTTCCATGAAGTTGTGCTATTCTGAGTTTCTTAATCCTGAGTTCTAATGTGATTGCGCTGTGGACTGAGGGACTGTTTGTTATGATTTCCGTTCTTTTGCATTTGCTGAGGAGTGATTTACTTCCAATTATGTGGTCAATTTTGGAGTAGGTGTGATGTAGTGCTGAGAAGAATGTATATTCTGTGGATTTGGGGTAGAGAGTTCTGTAAACGTTTATTAGGTTTGCTTGGTCCAGATCTGAGGTCAAGTCCCGGATATGCTTGTTAATTTTCTGTCTCGTTGATCTGTCTTATATTGACAGTGGAGTGTTAAAAGTCTCCCACTATTATCATGTGGGAGTCTAAGTCTCTTTGTAGGTTGTTAAGAACTTGCTTTATGTAACTGGGTGCTCTTGTATTGGGTATGTATATATTTAGGATTGTTAGCTCTTCTTGTTGCATTGATCCTTTTACCATTTTGTAATGCCCTTGTCTCTTTTGATCTTTGTTGGTTTAAAGTCTATTTTATCAGAGACTAGGATTGCAACTCCTGCTTTTTTTTTTTTTTTTTCTATTTGGTTG